>NW_012116944.1:1054437-1135730 GCF_000951035.1 Colobus angolensis palliatus
TATATTTATATATATGAACCTCCTGGCCTCAAGTGATCTGCCTACCTCAGCCTCCCAAAGTGCTGGGATTTACAGGCTTAGGCCACTGCTCCCAGCTTCGATGAATTTTACTACTCTAAATATCTTATGCAAGTGGAAGTATACAGCATTTGTCCTTTTGTGACTGGCTTATTTCACTTAGCATAATGTCCTCAAAGTTTATACATGTTGTGGCATGTAGCCTGTGTCAGAAGTCCTTCGTTTTGAGTGTTGGACAATGTTCCATTGTATGTGCATAACCACCTTTGGTTTATCCATTCACCTGCTCATGGACACTTAGGCTGCGTCCACCTTGTGTTAATCTGTTAGATCTTCCCTAACAAATACCACAGACTTGGAAGCTTAAACAACATAAATGTATTTTTTCACAGTTCTGGAGACTAGAAGTCCCAGATCAAGGTGCCAGCAGGGTCGATTTCTCCTGAGCCTCTCTCCTTGTCTTGCAGACAGCTGCCTTCTCGTTACATCTTCACATGGCTTTCTTTCTGTCTCCCTGGTATCACTTCCTCATCTAACCCTAATTGCCTCTTTAAAGGGGTCGTCTCCAAATACAGTATCATTGGGGGTTAGGGCTTCAACATATAAATTTTGTAGAGACACTATTTTATCCAAAACATACCTCTTGGTCATTGTGAGTAATGCAGCTATGAGTATGGGTGCATGAATATCTATTCAAGTCCCTGCTTCCAATTGTTCTGGCTAGATATGCAGCAATGAAATTGCTGGATTATATGGTAATTCTATTTTTAACATTTTGGGAGCCCATCATTCTGTTTTGCATAGTGGCTGCACTGTTTTAAGTTCCCATGGCATTATTTGTTAATCTTCAGGGTAGTTTTGCTCTTTTTGAGAGGTCACTGATTTCCAGTGTCCTCCAGTAGGAAATTTGCCTGGAATCTTTCTGTTTGCCTTCCAGCTGCTTGTTTACTAAATACTAAATCCTCCCAGAAACTTGGTGTCCCTGCTCCTTCTGCAGCTCCTGTCAACAACCTCAGTTCTTACTTCTACACTCAGCTGCTGGGAAAACATCCCAGAATGGAGGAGGAAGCCAAAAAAATGGCTCAGTCCCACACAGGTGCTTCACATGGGCTCCCAGGCAGCAGCCCCTGAGCTCTTAGGAGGTTTGTGCCAGGTCCCACCCCATCTCCGGGCATGGCAGAGGTGTGATCCTGAGCCCACCTAGTCACTTGCTGCTTTCACAATGGTGAAGAGACAACAGATTTTAGACATCCCTTGGTGGGCAGCTTGTAAAACACTACTGTAGGTTCATACATCAGCAGAATGGATCAAGGGTTGTGCGTGGGACTTGATCTTGCATGGAAGGGTGGAGTTAGGGTGTGAGAGATGTTGGGAAGATGTTTATGTGAGGAAAGGTGTGAAGGTACGTATGGAGCAGGGGTGTGTATGTGGAATAGTGTGTGAAGGCATGGGAGTTGGATGTGGGTGTGTGTGGGGTGGGTGTGCATGGGTTATGTGTGAAGTTGCCTGGGAGGTTTCGGGGGGTGGATGTGAGGGTATGAGGTGTGTATGGGGTAAGGGTGTGTGTATGTGGAAGATGGGGTGTTTGTAGGTGTGGGGAGTAGGGATGAGAGTATAAGGTTTGGTATCAGCATCTTTGTGGAGGAGGTGAGGGGTAGGTTTAAGAGTGCGTGTAGGATGGAGGTAAGCACTAGGGGTGGAGGGTGTACATACATGTGTGTGTGGAGTAGGGGGTGAGGGTGTGTATATGGCAGGGGTGGGGCTGTGGACTGGGTGTGACACTGTGTGGGGGAAAGGATATGTAGAGGGTAGGGTATGAGTAAGTGTGTGTGTGCCTGTGTGTATTGGAGGGTCCTAGCAGGGAAAGGACCAGTGACTCTGCTCCTAGTGCCCACCCCTTCTGGAGCTGGGAGGGTAGGAGAGCAGCTGAGACCTGTAGAACATTCTTGTGGAGAGGGAGCGAGCCCGGCCGGGGACTCAGGCTGACTCACTTTCACCTGGTCGGGGGAATTAATTTGCTGGCATCTGCATCATGGCAGGATGCATGCGTCAATCTGTATGACTGTTCTTATTAAGAATCATGGGAGAAATTTTAAATGAGAAATGAAGAGAGTGGGTGGGAGGTTGTGCTGAGGGCTATGAAAGATGAATTGCTTCTTCCTTAGTGGCTGGGTTATGCTAAATGACCAAGGTCATCTCCCTCCACCCTTTCTCTCATCCTGTTCTCATGTGAGAGAAGTAACTTTAGAAGACACACACACACACACACACACACACACACACACACACACACACACACATCCCTGCATACAGATGTGGATTAGGGAGCCTCAAAGCCCCTCCCAGATGCCCGGCAGCCTCTGCAGCAGTAACTCTTTGTGCACTGCGGTTTGCTGCTGTCTTTGCTTTGGAGGGATGATGGCTTTTATGAATGGTAGCCAGGGAGGGACTTAATGTCTTCTGCTTCCTGATGTCAGCACAATGAATGAAACACTTGCAAAGCATAAAACCTCAAGCACCCGGGAAGCAGATATCTTCTCAGATTGGTTCTCCAGATGCAGCGTCTCTTGCTGATGAAATCACCAGTCCCATGTGTCACAGATAATCCATATACGTTAGGATTTAAATGAGGCAGAAACTGAGCCTGCATGTGGAATGATACGTGTATGATTCTGGCACAACCAGTTCTTTCCCTGAAGCAGCTGTTGCCACCACCCTCTTCCTGCCAGGCAGCGGAGGAAGGTGCTTGCGGGAGCTGCGGACACACTGTTGTGTGTTAGGCATCTACTTAGCTGGCCTCATGTTCTGCTTTTGCTGGCAGAATTCCTTGCTGAAGCTCCAAGCCCTCGAATCTGATCTGTGCTCTGCATTTTTAACAAACCAGGATGAAGCTGCTCAGGTGCATGGAGTCAAGGACCCAGTGCCAGCATCGACTCAGAGTGTGCTTGCTGATGGGACAGATTCTGCAGGTAAGATACAGGGCTCGGGGTTGTCCCAAATTGTACTCTCAAGGTAGTTCAGTCTCTTGCTGGTTCACACTCAGCCTGAGCCTCTGAGGGAAAACAGTGCCTGGGGCGACATGAAAGCCCAAGAGGTGCTTCTGAGTTGCCCAGGAGGAGCTGAGGGGGAGCAGGAAGGACTGGGATTTGCTATAACATAGAACTGTCTAGATAGGACCAAGAGTCACACACAAATGGGTGTCATTTGTGTAAGGTGAAAGTACCCATTGCAACCTCTAGTCTTCATTTTCCCATTTGGTCTCCTGGGACACATGAGTGCTATGCTTATTTTATATTACTGGACCTAGATAACCTGTGCTGTCTTGAAATTCTTCTTTTTGATGTGTTGTGGATGGGGAAGTTTCCATACTGCTACTTCCTTTCCTGTTAACTGCTTGTAAGATGATCCGTGCATGCAGGGAAAGTGGGGGTGAGTGCTCCACTGAAAGCTCATTCTGATTCTGTATTGTCTTGTTTGGTTTCCATTTTTTTTTCATTAATTTCCTTGTCAAAAAGTCCCAAATTGAGTCTTGATTTTCTGTTAGTCTCTGGCTTTAATTCCGGGGATGGTAGATTGGCTAGCCAACAGAGGCAAATTAATGTTGCCAGGAATATTTGGAGAGGAAAGAAACACTAATTTATATAAGTGAGAGCATAGCTTATGTTTTCTAACAGGAAGAGGTCACAAGTTTGCAGACTGGTTTCCAGATGAATGGTAGAAATAGGCTAAGGGAGCTTTCTTCATGAGAGGTCCTTAATCTCTAGGAGTTGAAGGCAAAGATTTACAAAGGTAATCTGTTTCAGTACCATTAGCAATAGTACATTTTAGATAATCCTGTTGAAAGCAGACCCCATAAATATATACACCTACTATATGCCCAAACAAATTAAAAATAAACAAACAATTTAAAAATTTTTTAAAGAAAAAAAAAAAGAAAACAGAGCCACATAGTCTAAGCAGGCCAATCAATACTGTCTGGTGTTGGAATGTGTACTAATAATGGTAGCATATAATAGCTACTAGTAGTAGCTACTATGATTATTTAAAACATTCTATGATCCTGACACTGTTCTAAACACTTTTTGTGTATTATATTCAATCCTTAAACTGACTTGTGAAGTACTACTATTCATCGTAAGATACTGAAGCCTAGCAGAGCATTGCTGGTGAGTGGTACCTTGTTTCCCTATGGATGCAGGTGGCCAGTTGGCTGTCTTTGTTGCCCAGTGAGCTCTCCTGCTCTGTTGGCCATTGCGTTTGGATGAGTGGCAAATAAAATTGAACAGGAGCTAACATCAGGCCAATTAGCAATTTAAGTCAGATTATTTAGACAACATCCCTTTTCTTCCCTCAACACCATATTCCACTCCCTGCAAACAAACAACATATTTAATACAAAACACATAAAGAAGTCTCAAACCAAGTACAAGTTAACCGTTGAGTTATTTGGTGATTTGGATTAACTATACAAGTTTCTGACAAAGTGTTCAGTAAAATATTTGTTGCATGCTGGATGTGGATAAATTTTTTCTTTTCATCATGACTTTTATGTGTCTTCCCAACAGTTAAAAATAGTTTTGTGTTTTCTCATCGGCATAGGCAAGATTTTGCACAAGCTTATTATTACTTGTTATAAAATGAAAATAAATACAGGGTTTATGTAGGGATTGCTCACACAGAGGAATTAGCAATACATTCCATGTTAAATATCAAATGGCAGAGATGTGCAGAAGTCTCTTTAGAGAGGAGGCTTGTGGGTTATACGCTGGATTTTCCAAAATGTAGATGAATCTGAAATGTCTCAGAGCCCTCCCTAGAGAGTCTAGAAAACTAGACTGTAGAGACATCTAGAAAACTGATGTTTCCAGGGACCAAAGGAGTCTCTTCATTTGGCAGGGATATTGCCAAAGTGACAGCCATTTGTAAGATGCCTTTGTGACTTAAATTATGGGATGGTTTGGTCTCACTGGGTTCTAAGATGCACTCTTACAGGAAGACCGTGCATTTTCTAATCCATGAGTCACTCAGGGAAGACATTTATGTTCAGATCCATGGTTCTTAATTCAGGGATGGATTTCTAGAGTGATCTTTGGGCACCTTAAAACTTTAATTTTTTTCATGTTACTCCTGGTAAGAGGGTGGTTGTGTAAGATGAACACAGATGGCCATAAGTCCATAAAATATTATAGTAACTTAAAAACAGTCTTCTCTTTCTTATCATCTAGCATTCTCTCTGAGCCTTACATGTATATAAATATTCAAATCATAATTGTTGTAAAAATTCAATTAGTAATTTTCAATGTCAATAACATGGACAAAAGCTGTGATTTTGAACATGGATTTGAACATGTGATATGAACAAGTGATTTTCATAAGAATAACTGGATATAATATGCTACCACTTAACCATAAGTAGCAAACATCATAAGTATAAATTCATGTGACCTAGTAGGTTTCAAATTCACTATAGACTTGACTGATTTTAACTTGGGTTTATGGGTTGCCAAGATCAGTTCCACCTAGTAAGAGACTTGACAGGTCCCCCTGTCCTATACATCCAGTTGTAAACTGCATATGCAGCAAGAAGACATTTCATGTTACCCCTGGGGACACTGTATTCTAGATACTGTTCCAGAACCTTCTTATGGATCATAATTACCAGGAAGCTTTTCCAATGTGGAGATTCTCTGGCATCCTCTCTAGACAGTCTAGGATGAAAGTCCTGGAATCTGTGTGTTTCATAAATCCCCCTGAGTAATAGAACCACACTATTCAAGTGGACAGTGTCTTGAATTGGGAGAGAATGTCAAGTTCTGTCTGACTCTGCTCTACCTCAATTTTGCCAATGGGAAAGGCTCACAGATCACACGAGACTTATAACTCAGGGTCTGTGGCCAGTTGGCTCCGTCTGCTTACTTATCTCAGGAGGAGAAAGTCCACAGGTTGGGAGTGAGTGGGATGGGGATATAGACAGATTTGAGGAATAGAAGGCCCTTAGGGAAAAATGATGGAGAGGAAATCGGCTGCAAGGCAGCTTAGGGTCATAAAAAGGGTAACCAACTGGCTTGGTTTGCATAGGATTGTCCTATTTTTAGCACTAAATATCTCACGTGCTAAGAAATCTTCACTCCCAGGTATTCCAAGACAGTTGGTCACCCTACTTGTAGGTTGCAAACCACAACCTGTGAGACAGAAGCTGTTATAGACTGAATCTTTGTGTTTCCCCAACAACTTATTAAAATATATGTTGAAGTTTGGAGGTGGGACCTTGGGCAGGTGATTAGGCCATGAGATTGCCCTCTTTCCTCCATGTGAGACTCTAAGAAGTCAGCCCTCTGAAAGCTGGAAGAGAACCCTTATCAGAAGTTGACCAGGCTGGCACCTGATCTTGAACTTCCAGCCTCCAGAACTGTGAGAGATAAGTTTCTGTTGTTAATAAGCCACTCAGTCTATGGTAATTTGTTATAGCAGCCAGGACTGACTAAGGCAGAAACCCACACAATAGGCTCAAAATACTTCTAACTCTATCAATATCTTCTTACAGCTGAAGCAAATATTTCCAGCATGGAATTAGTAAGCACCTATTCTGATGTGGTTGAATGGAAAATGGAATGAGGTTTGTCTTTTCCACTGCTTGTGATTTTAGAGTGTGGAGAAGGACTGTTTATGTTGCACATGACTCAGCATAGTAACCTTTGTTCTGTCTGATCAAGGACGATTGATGGTTTGGAGTTTTAGCAAAAACTGTCACCAGAGATAACTGCACACCTTTTACTAAAAATAATAATTCCATAGCAGTACTTTATTATATTTTTCTAAAATCTTGATCTTCAAATTGAACTTTCAATTTGGGTAAGACGCTAATGTAGTATGTCTATTTGGAGTCTATAATTATTCTTATGCAGAATTCTGCATAATCTATAAGTCTCTTCCAAAGTTGAAGCTGACGTAGGTCAGAGTCAACCAGAACCTAACCTTTTTGCTCATATTTCCAGACACTGTCTACTTGACCAGAGTTTTCAATTAATTGGAAATGCGTATTAAACTTACAGCTGTCTGAGATCCCTACCTTAAAATGAAAAATTAAAATATAAAGATGACATCTAAGAATCCCCACATTTGAAAAACTCCCTTGGTGATTCTGAAGTGCAAGGAGGTTCAGTAATACTTTATAGAACACGGTGCCATTCCAGGGGTGACATGAAATATGTTCCTGCTGCAGGTGCAATTTAGAAATAGACTTCTAGAATAGGAAAGCATTTCAGGTATCCTACTAAGAACATTTGGTTATTCATAAAACTTGATATTTCAGTCTATGTGGTGGCAACCCCAGATAGTCTTTGAAAGTCAGTAAGATCTTCATTCAACCTCAGGAGTGCACAGAATTTCCAAATATCTTTTATAAACTTAATTCATTATGGTGTGTGTGTGTGGGGGGGTGTGTATGAGACACACTGAGACTTCTAAAGCCTTCTAGAGCCTTTATATATATTCAGGATGTACCACCTAATGCTTTAACTTAAAAAATGGCTACTATTATGGAAAGTAGCACTTCATTTATTTGTCGTAAGTTGGTTCCCTTAAAATAGAGGTTTTTCAGTTGGGGTCTATTTTTTGCCCCCCTTGAGGACATTTGGCAGTATCTAGAGACACAACTGGTTACAATGAGGGGGTGGACTTTCCTGGCCTCTGGTGAGTAGAGGCCAGGAAAATTCTGAAATACACATCCTGAAATGCACAGGACCACCCCTCTCCCCCATCAAAGAATTATCTGGTCTAATAGCGCTGAATGGTCAATAGTGCTGAGGTTCAGAAACCTTTGCTTTAAAAGCTCTTAAGTGAATAACATCAACATTAGGTAACAATGACCTCTTTACTTGTATCAGGCATTAGTGGATGGACTGGGCATTAGTGGATGGATTTTCTTACTCTTCACAAGAACTCTATGATATAGTTTTCATTATCACCCCCAGATTAAAGATGAGGAAATCAACTTGGAGATGTAACTGGTGATATGGTTTGGCTATGTCCCCACCCAAATTTGAATTCCCACGTGTTGTGGGAGGGACCCGGTGAGAGGTAATTGAATCATGGGGGCAGATCTTTCCCATGCTGTTCTCATGACAGTGAATGTCGCATGAGGTCTGATGGTTTTCAAAAGGGGAATTTCCCTGCACAAGCTCTATTCTCTTGTCTGCCACCACGTGAGACAAGGCTTTCACCTTCTGCCGTTAATGGTAGACTTTCCCACCCACGTGGAGCTGTGAGTCCAATAAACCTCTTTCTTTTACAAATTGCCCAGTCTTGGGTATGTCTTTATCAGCAACATGAAAGCAAACTAATACACTGGCTGAAGGGCCCAAAGCTGCTGAGTACAGGGTGGTTGGGTGGAAAATGGGGAAGTGGCAGTGGGGCTTTCCCCACTCTGACTCCATAGCCTAAACTCTTCATCACTATGCTATTTACCATCCAGCTTAAATGGTAAGTCCCCAAAGTTTTAATATTCTAGAATTTGGAATGAAGTATATAGCTGGTCTAAATACCCTCTATATAATTAATGTATTTTGAAAGTCATTTTAAAAATCCATCCCTGACTTTATCTTGGCAGACTGAAGAGACCTAGATTTGTAGTTGATTTATTTGCTACAGACCCTCTGTTTCTGTAATTTTGCCTCCTCTGATTGAATCCATCTCTAGGTCCCTGTGCCTCTCTTGATGTGTATTTACCTGAACTGCATAGTGTATTTCACATGGAGTCAAAAACTATATTTTATTTGTAAATATCAGCAGAGGTACTTTAGTTTTACAGAATGTCACCACTGGAAGAAACTGGGCAAACTATACAAGGGATCTCTACTATTTCTTACAGCAGCATGTGAATCTACAATGACCTCAATTTAAAAAAAAATGAATTAATACCTGAAAATGGGAACAGGGGCATTTTATAAAACAAATATGAAATAATTATGCCTGTGGGATTGTTTTTCAAACCCTTGCTAGAGATGCACAGTATTTTCTTGGCTTTTTTGTCATATCAGTATACTCTATCAGAGCTCCCCAAATCCCATACCTGATTAAACTAATAGCTTAGTGCTTGTTATTTGTTAGGAGTATCTGGCTTTGTTTTCTTTAATGGCATCACTTACTGGCCCACAGAGCAAGTCATCTGCCACTATTGAACCTCTGCTTCATGGTTTATGAGCTTGGTCTGTGGTTGCTGAGCATTTCACTCTGAAAAATGTTAACATCATCTGCAAACTCAGATTTATCATTCTGTGCTTCCTTTTCCATGCCATTTCTGAAATGTAAAATAAGATTAATCCAGGACCCATTTGCAAGGACTGGTACTGACATGTCCATCATAAAGACAGAAATTAATCTCTTCCCTTAGCTGCATATTGTTAGCTTTGCATCCTTTGCAAAACATGGCCCAATCATCATTCAGTTTTGTTTTAAAACAATCTTTGGCATGATAATCATGCATAGACTTCTTGAAAACCCAGATATATTTTTCATCTCAACTGTTGTTTAAAAATTTCTTCTTCCATGTCATTTCTGAAATGTAAAACAAGATTAATCCAGGTTGCACCTGCAAGGATTAGAACTGAATTGATTTCTTAAAACATTAATTCAACTCTGCCCTTTGCAAAAAGCTCTGCCTTGCTCAGAAAGATAGTTCCTTGCAGAATTTCATGTGCTACTTGGGTGATTTGGGACAGGTTATTTATTCTCTCATCCTCCTCTGTTCCTTTTGTTTAAAATGGGAAAAAGCATACTATCTAATTCCTAGGATTGTTGTAAGAATGGCATGCTATAATACATATGAAGGTCTTAGCTCATCTCCTGTGGTAAATGCTCCATAAATGTCAGCTGTCATTATGTTAAAAGCTGGGCATTCTTTCTGTACTCAGAACTCATGTCTCCTTTCCTCCAGTTGATAATGCTTACATTTGTCTTTGAAGAGGTATTCTATCATAATTTCTAACTACTTTCAGGGAGTGGAAATGACATTTCATATTGTTCATTCCCTAGGTGCCCTCTAGAATCTTGCATATGATTGACATTACACTTATTCTCCTAAGCAAAAGGTATTTATAACAGCAATAATCTATAGAGCTGATGGCTGAATAAATACTACCTATTAAATTTGGAATTACATTTGTAACAGTAAAATCTGTCCTGTACTAAACCTGTGACATAATTTGGCCAGAAAAGTTATCTACTATTAATAATTTTTCTGTGATGCTTTTATATCTATCTTCATAATCTATGAAGAAAGGAACTTCACATTAACCTTGTTTTCTAAGGAAATATTTCAAAATGTATAGATGACTCTAATTCTCTGAGGCTACTTCTCCAACTGCTTTATAGGAAGGAAATATCAGTCCTACAGCCCAAATTGCCAAGTAGTTATTTAATTTTTTAATTCACTTTTTACATTAGACCAAGTACTGTGTTATTATACCTGATTATATTTGTCTTCAACTGTTTACAAATGAGAATTCTGAATTTGAAGAGACTCGCCTGGTCAAGGATGTAACAACTGCCAACAAGTGGTATCGCAGACCAAGCCCAAGCCTCTGACGCCAGAGCCTGGGCTTCTAACTGGTAGCATATAGTCATTACAAAAAATATTAATAAACTTTATTTTTCAGAACAGTTTTAGGTTTACAAAAAATTTGAACACACAGAGAGTTCTCAATTACCACTTTTCCCCTGCACACAGGTTCCCTATATATTTTAGTCACTTTAAAAATCCTTTCCTTGGGTTATTTTAGTATCAGCTTTCCATGCATAGAAAGACTGCCTGGAAGTGAGCAGATGGCATGCCCAGAAGCTTGGTGTCTGACACTGCTCTGGATGCCTCCCAGGCCCAGGGCTAGGTAGACAACCTGTCCTGTCTCTTTGAGTTCCTTGAGAATCATACATTCCTGTGCCTCTATCTGGAGCTGCTGGTCCAACTTCCTTGAGTGAATTGGCTAATCAGCCTAACTCATGACACTTGAGATGAATCATTCTTGACTACACTTTCTAATTGACTTGGGATGAGCCTAGTAAAGTTATCGCCCACATTGAAGGTTGGAATTTCCTTCAGTGGTCTTTCTGTTAGCTTTGTGTATTCAATGTTCCCCAAATATTCTCCCTATAGCGCTTCTGCTCATAAATGAAAACTCCCATTTGAAAATAGCTTTTCTCATCTTAATAGCAGATTTTTATCAGCTGTACCACTAAGGTGATCAAATATTCAAGAATCGACTAGAAGACCTGGAGAGTCAAGTAGGCTGAAAAATGATAAGCATCCAGCACCCAGCTTTCTCTGTATCCCTAGAGGACACTTCTGAATCTTCCACACTATGATGGATGATTTCTCTTTCCCTAGCTCCACAGCTCAGGCAGAACCCTGGACCTGGGCAGGACATTGTTCAGCCTCATTGTTATCTGAGCAGTTGGCTCCATTTTGGTGACATAGGAACAGTAAAAGATGTTCTCAGAGATCAGAAGCTGTCCATTGGCCATTTCCCTTGGTTATTTCTCAAATTCAATGAGATTGAGAGAGATCAAATCATGCATCCCAGGTCACACCAGTGACAAAACTGGGACGAGAATCTGGGTCTTCCTGAGCCTGTGGCTCATGTTTTTATTCATTATGGCAAATTGCCTCTTGGGTCTGCAGGGTGACTGTCATGAAGCCCAGCCCTGTTTTCAGGGTGACATATTTCCCACCCCTCCAGCTCCCTAACACATCTAGTGGCCATCTGTAGAAACTGACACATAGGACTGCTTGGAGTGCTGACCTCCTCACTGCTCAGTCAGTCTCCTAAACCCACAGTCCCTTTTCATCTGCCGTCATTCCCACCTGACATGATGATACTGCTTCTCCTCTCTCAGTCATCTCTAACCAAGGAAGCTCATCTATTTTCCTGGCCTTGGTTATTGGGATGGCTTCAGGTTTACCCATGTTCTCTCCCCTCTAACCATATAGCTAACCCTTCAGTGCCTCAGGAACTCAAATGTGACATACCTAAAACTGAACCCATCATGTATCCATCAGATATTTTCTCGGTTGTTTTTCATCTTTGTTTTTGTGGTCCTCTTTGTGTGTGTGTGATGCTATTATCCTCCCTGCTGTCTGTTCTGACAGAGGCTGGTTGAGAATGCTAAGGCCTGAACCTCATTAGAACCACGGACACACTTTTGGCTTATATAGCGTTTGAAACCAACAAAGGCTGACGTTTGGCATTTTGGAATGTCCCTGAATGCTATTTATGAGCCCACCATGATGGGCAATCCCAAGAGTGCAACTTTACAGATCTACACATCTCAGCACCCCATCTCAAGTTTTTGCAGACAGAGATTTACTTAGGTTTGGAATAGCTTTAAAAATTCACATTAGAAAGTTATATTTTTAAATCTGACTAACTCTTTTAACCACTGTAATGTAGCATTTGCTTCTGCTTGGGGTTGCAGCCTGAGCAGAAGTGGTCTTTTGGCCTTCACACACTGATGGTAACTACTTTTCTTCTCTATGTTCCCTTCTGTTCAGTGACTGGGCTGCCAGAAACACTGTGGCTTCTGGTGTCAGAGATTTGGAGTCTTCTATTTCAAGCATTGGTCAAACTCTCCCTGAATGGAGATAGCCTAGTTATGCAACCTTTCCTAGTGAATTTAAAATGGAGAGCATTTTACTACCAGCCTCATGTAGTTGTTATGAAGATTAAATACATGCAAAAAATCTCAGAATAAGATGGAGGAAACAGTGACTCACTTAATAAATATTAGATATGATTATTATATCTAATAACAATGTTTTTATAAATATTATGTTTTTATAAATAGGGACTCAGAGTATTATGTTTTTATAAATAGGGACTCAGAGTAGTGACAACATGTTAAGGGGTATATTGGTTCTTATTTTCCACAATAACCCTGCAGGGATTCCAAATAAGGTTGGTGTTCAGTAAGAGAAGACAATATTCAACTTTCTTATTTTAGTAATAATATTTGTTAAAAATAATGGTTCGCATAGATACTGTGTTCAGTAGCTTCTATGCTTTATCCTAAGATTTCACCAAATACCCTATACAAAGGATGCATGGGTGAATATTGTTACTTTTAGGAGGAATTTATTTTAATGTGTATTAGTTCTTAAAAATGTAACTACTACATCAAATTAATGACTTCTTGGCCATTGCTTAGGATGAAGCTTAAATTTAAAAAATACTGTAGGTTGGAACATTTTTAAAAAAACTATGTAAATAAAAAATAAGTTTATCTAGATCTGGCAAAACTTTTGTAGGGGAATAATTTTATGTTCACTTAGTCATGTGAGGCAGGCACCATTATTCTCCCCATTTAACAGAGGAATAAATTGAGGTTTAAAAAGGTCTGACATCTCTAAACTCTCTTTAACCAGTGGTAGGCCTGGGATTCAAACTAACAGTCTTTGCTCACTATTATCTGCCACCAGGGTGCTTTCTCACTTCCCTTCTCATGAAAGTTTTCTTTTCCCCCCAAATTTTAATATTAACTTGTGTTTTCCTGTTTTTATAAAATTAATCTGCATTTGTTACAAAAATTTTTAGAAAATACAAAGAAGAATTTGTTTAATTAGGTAAAAACACTTAATATAGGATCTGCCCTTTTAACAAAATTTTAAGCATAAGTAACAGCATTGTTACTACAGTAGTCTTCCCATATCCTAGGTCTCACTTTCTGCATTTCAGGTGCCCACAGTACAGTACAATAAGTATTTTCAGAGAGATCACATTTATACAACTCTTATTACAGTATCTTGTTATAATTGTCCTATTTTATTATTTGTTGTTAATCTCTTACTGTGTCTAATTTATGAATTAAACTTTATCAAAGCTCTCTCTATATAGGAAAAAACATAGTATATATAGGGTTTGATGCACTCTGTGGTTTCAGGCATCCACTGGGAGTCTTGGAACTTATCCCCTGCCGATAAGTGGTGACTACTGTATTGGCACAATGTTGTACAGAATGTCTCCTTTTATTTTTCTTATCACAGTCCTGTGAGGAAGACACAGGCCAAACAATGAAACTGAGAGAGGTGGGCAAACTGGCTAGAGTCCCACAGAAAGTATAGGTGCACCAAACTCCTGACTCCCAGACCCTTTCCTCTAAAACATACTGCATTGCAGGATGAGCCCTGGCAAGATGCCCCTCCTTGGGGATAAAAAGTAATGTGCCCCTAGGGAACAAAGGTTCCACCTTAGTTTAACGTTGCCATCAGCTTCTCCCTACTGGGAAGTAGGCTCTGGAAGCAGTGGCCTGGACTCTTCCCAGAACAGCAGCAGCATTGGCTCTGAATCTACACTGGCCTCTTCTGAGCAAAAAGCTCAATAATTCTGTCTACACAAATACACACACATATGCATGAGTCAGCTGATTTAATTAAACCCCTTCTCAACTCAAATGGAGAGTTTGGACAAAGAACTGAGAGGCTACCAAATTACCAGTTTTTGACTGTATTGTTTTTCAATTGGTTGCTTTGGGATCTTTCTGGCTCACAGTTTCCTTCAATAGTGAATTGGAGGCAAGGAGGTTAGGATGTTAATTGGGCCACATGGTAAATTACGCAAATGCCCAAGGGAAAACAGATGCCATATAAATGGAGGTTTGCAATTACTGTTGCAATGCAGTTTTTTAAAAAGCCATTTGTAGTGATCTGTGATTCTACAAAGTTATATTTTAGGACTCTATGGGTTCCAGAAACAGATCTTTCCCTGGCGCTGCTTCACAGTTATGTGACTAGGATCCCAAGTATTTCCATTTTGGCATTATAAAGCAGCAACCAAGAAGAGACCTTGTTGATTTTGACCCTGGGGCCACAACTGAGCTGAAGGGTTCAAGATCTCAGAACTTTTTCCATTTCAGTAAAAATATGGTGGTCCCAGGTGCCTGCTAAGGATTATTTTCTTCCTCATTATTATTTCCGAAGATATTTCCAAGAAACTGGTAACATGAATAAAACACATTTCTTCTTAGAGCCTAGTGGTTTAAGAAAAGGATTTGATGAGGAACCCATACACCTGCTGGTGTATTTCAAAGGTGATATTATATGCTGTGAGTTATTGATTAGTAACTCTTATTCCGGTTACTCCTGAGGGCTGTTTCCAAACTGCAGAGTTTTCTGGGTAAATTACTCATGGCAAGGGTGTTGCCTGTAGTGATGTGTGTCAGTCACACCACTACACCTTGCCTTGGGCTGGAGGCATTGCCATTCACCTCCCTCCAACTCTTTTGTCATCACATCCATTTCTGACTAGCCTCAGCCACTGACAGTGCTGTCAGTGAGCCTCAAAGGCAAAATAGGAGGCGTTATCCACCCTCCAGTCTACAATCCACCAGGAGAGAAGCCAACTGAAAACACAGGAGGACCTAATCAGGCCTCTGATGTTACACAAAGCAGTTTGCATTTCAAGCTCTAGAGAATAAGGAGTCACTCTAAATCTGAGTAAGATTCATCTGGTACCAAGTTGTGATAAGTGTTTATTTTGGACAAGCAGATCATCAGTGTTTTCTGATTCTGCTTATTCATCCAGAAAATCTTTTGTTTTCCACTTTTGTTAGAGAAGAAGTAGTAAGAGAAAGCCTTGGCTGGCCCTAACTTGTCTGTTGAGCAAACTTGAGAAGGAGACTAGGCTGCTTCTTGAATAACTGTACAGAGTCCAGGGTGCAGAGCTCCTTCTTCTGGCTCCCTAACTCAGTTTCCTAATGATCTGATGCCCTGCTGCTGCGCCTCAGTCCCCTGCCCTTACTTCCATAGCAGAGGGGTACCTACCTTCTGGACTGATCACAAGGTGGGGAACTAACTTAAAAGGGGATTGGTTCTAGTGAGAATTCAGGGACAGAGATGGCTAGCTGGGGAGAGGATTTGGAGCAGGTTTTGTGTATGTTTTTTGTTTTTCCTGCAATAAAATGGTACATAAAGTTTTGGAGAGGAAAATAGAATTATTCCTGATTCTACCATGCTTTGTAGTTGCTACGTAACCTCTTTGATCTTTCAGTGCATCTATTTGTACATATAAACGTGTGTGTTTATATAAAATGGGATGTTTTGTTTTGAAACTTGTGGCTCCCATTTAGCATATTCTGAACATCATTCCTTGCTGATAAGCAGAGTTCTCCATCATTTTTGATGACTGCTGAATAATTTTCTTTCTGGGGACTCCTCTCCCCTCTCTTCCTCTTGTTTTTCTTTTCTCTTTCTTCCTCCTACTCCATTCTCTCCCTTCCTTCACTGGTTGTTATCCCTTTTCTTCCTGATAATCTATAATCTTTTGCTCCAGCTCCATTTTATTGTTTTCATTTTGTTGCTCTAACACTTTGTAATATACCCTCTGACTTATGCAAATAATGTGAAATAAAAAGAGGATTGTTTTGTAGTTTGGGATTGTGTTGATTGTATAAGTCATACCAAACTTATTTGTTTTATTTGTTTTGTTAACAGCTTTGTAATATTTTCTGTCCAGGTTCTGTGAGAATAAACATGACAATATTTTGAAAGCTTTTCATATCCCCAGAAGGAAGAAATGACAGAGGGAAGCCATTATAATGAATGCATATGATCTTTATTTAGGAACATGACAGTCTCAAGCCCTCTGTCACTTCTAAGTCTTGATGATTTGTCTCATTTGCCCAGACCCCTCACCAGTCCATAAAGATGGGCAGAATGAGGCCGACAGTGCACCAGAAGACCTCCAGTCTGTGGGGACCAGCAGGCTGCTCTATCACATCACCGACGGTGACAACCCACTGCTGTCACCACGATGCTCCATCTTCAGCCAAAGCCAGAGATTCAACTTAGACCCTGAGTCAGCCCCATCTCCACCCAGCACTCAGCAGTTTATGATGTAAGAAAACTGGTTTGTTATTGTCTTCATTTCGTACAGTTTTTCAAATATCACATTTATAAACTACAATGAAGTATGACTGAAATAGCACAAATGTGCCTGCCTAACACAACTGCACGACTGAAACAATAAATGACAAAAATCAGTGTACTTGCTAGTTGGGGATGCCATTGCAGGCCTTATACCTCAGGAAGAAATGGTCATGAGAGACAGGATAGCCCAAGGGCTCACATGTTTGAACATTTTTGGTGAAATGACCAGAATCTTAAATAAGTATATGTACATGTACATATCAGACATACCATTCTTGATGAACTCAATATTCTTTCCATGTCCAGTGGTAGCATCAATGGATGAGTTGTGGGAACACTTGGGAGATGTCCATCTACATTTCTTCTTAGATTCTAGAAAAGTGGTAGCTTACAATAGCTACCCTCGTCCAAATAATGTGTGTATATGTGTGTGCGTGTGTGTGTGTGTAATCAGATGCCTGCCCCCTACACATTCCACTTGGAATTTGCATTTGAGATTGAGGAACTGTGTGTTATTTATGTTTAAGTTCCACAAATAATTTTGATATGCAGTTAAGATTAAGAATCCTCTGGCTAAAATTATGCCTGGAGAATCCCTGGTTTCTCCCTCAGAACTCATGCCATTTTTTCTTGAATTTATCTAACCCTGGGTCCATGAACTATCTATTGATGGACCTGAGAGTTAGTGAATTATTGCTATTGCATGTAACGTGTGTGTTATGTGAGGGGGTGTATGCAATTTCTGGAGAAGGGGCATATCCTTTCATCATATTTAAAAAAAAAGTCCTGTTATGTCAAGAAAAGTTAACCACTCATCTAAATCTTCCTTGAAAATGTTGGCAGGTGTGGCTTGTGCAACTTATTGAGGACAGGACCTCAACAGTGCTGTCTCTTTCGAGTCTTAAATTGGCCTCCTCTAAGCTTTACAAAATGCATTTCCTGGACTAATATTTTGGCATTTTACACTAAAGTCCCGGGCAGCGTCCACCCATAACAGAGTTTTGTGATAGGGAGTCTCCATTAATGAGCGGATGTTACCATGGTGGCCTCATCAAATAATGAACTTCCCTCTGGATTTCTCTGACAATCCAGGAATTTTGGTTTGTAGGTCAACAGAAGTGTTTACTGGAAGCCCACTGTTTTTGACACTCCTTCCTCCCTGTAATCTCTGCAGGCCGCGGAGTTCTTCACGCTGCAGCTGTGGGGATGGCAAGGAGCCACAGACCATCACCCAGCTCACCAAGCACATCCAGAGCCTCAAGCGGAAAATTCGGAAATTTGAAGAAAAGTTTGAACAAGAAAAGAAATACCGGGTAAGGACTCTGCGGTTTGACATAGAAGCGGATTTGTCAGAAGTGTGTGGATTCTCTTCAGCCTCTGTCCTTCCTTTCTGGGTACCCTTCTTTGCCAGGGGACAGTTGTGTTCCCATGGGCCAACCTGGACCTATCATAGAGTCTTCATCTTCTATCTGTCTTGTTCTCACCTGCTGTCACTTGATCTCTGCTAGGATATTTTCTAGTCATGGATTACAACTATTATTTCCAATCTTATTTGATTATTGATCTTGCCTTTTTTTTTCTGAGGAACAAAATTTGGAAAGCTTTTGAATTATGTTTTTTTGTTTGTTTGTTTTTTTTTTTACTTTTTCTCAATTGCATTTTGATAAGAACTTATTAAAGACCCGACCCAAGGGAGGAATCTCCAATTGTGGAACAAAATGAGGTAGAGATGGTTTCTTTGACATTAAAGTATTTCCTGGTTGGTGAATGAGGACCTCTCAAGTGACATCTGTTCAGGCCACTCATAAGAACCAACCCTAAGCCATCCTTTCCCCATCACAGAGACACTAGTTTTCATGCTAGTACTGCAGTGCAGCAAACATGAGCCTCCTTTCTTCTTATGTAAGAAACAATAGGGTCATAGGTAAGTGTCTTGATGGTCAGTGTTGCTTTTATTTTCTCCAGTGGTGACCATGGCATAGAGAAAAAGCATATCCATGGAGAATTGGACAAAGATATTGGGTCTTTGGCAGAGAGCCCAGAACAGTTTGTTATTAGAATAAAAGAGAACAGGGAATCATCTCTCATACATCTTGAAATATTTAAATGTTCACTAAACACTTGGTACAGAGGCCATTGGAAAGTTCTTGTGAGTATAGAGTAAGTTCTGGGGAGGGAGGTGAGAGTGGGTAATATTTCACTCTTCCATTCTTCCTGTCTTGTTTCCCACAGTGGCCTCAAATTCACTGGAGGAGTTTTAAGGAGCAGATTTTAGCTTTGCAGAAATGGGGGGAAAATCAGATTGGCTTTCAAGGCAACCTTAGTCAGGATGTTGAAGATTATCTTCCCCAGAGTCAGGCAGTCACAGCTATTTATTGTCTTTTATAGAGCAGAAGGGAGCTCAACACATTATTAGTCCAGGATTTTATTTTACAGACAATGAAACTGACACCTGATGGAAATGACTTGCCTAAGATAGTTGCGTTCCATCAAGTCACAACTTGGGTCAGTGGATTACAGATGAGTAGGTTTTGCAATAGAATATAAGCAAAATTTTTAAGTGTCTGCATTTTAAAAACTCCAGATATCCTGAGAGAAGGTGATTTCACCTGTTTGCTGCTGGGGTGTTATTGGATCTATGATATCCTCATATTGGAAAATACAGAGTAACAACCAGAGGCTCCATTCCCAGCACCCGTTAACACATCTTATCTGGCAGTTCTTGATTCAGACTATTTTGGATTTGAATCCAGCACAGCTACTTAAGGACTCTGTGATTTTGGACTTGTTATCTTTCTGAGTCTCAGTTTGGCCATTTGTAAAATGGAGTATTAGGTAGTGACTTCTTAAGTTTGTAAGTAGTAAATAAGGAAGTACATACATAATGCTTATTACAGTGTTTGGTACAAAGGGAGTAAATGGTCCTAGATAACACTAACTTTTTAATCTATGAGTTACATATTTAAATAGGCTACTCCATGGCAGTCTCTGCCTTGTCAGAAAATAAAGGAAAACTGTACATGTTAATTTTACACTGGAGTTTTCTACCCACAGTCACAGATCTTGGATGCTTATTTTGGAAGAGAATTCTACCTGGAAACATCTGCCTTTATCTAAAGTTTTCTGAAGCTAGAGCACATATGCACATGCATGCACATGCACACACACACATACACACACAAACATACACTTAAATACACTTATGGAAGGACAGATCAGGGAGCAGTAGGGGAAGGAGGCTCCTTGGTCACTGCTGGTTCAGTGTGTATAAAAGTCTTTGTTATAATAAGAACCTCACATGTTTCAGGAAACCCCTGTCCTTCCTGTCAGGGCCAGGCTGTGCTTAGAGGTTTGACATGTCAATGGGCTTTAACTGTTGCTGTAGGTAAGGCTCCCCTTCCTGGCAGTCTGACTGTGGAATTCATAGCACCCACTGCTAATTTTTGAATCTGGGCTCCTGCTGGGCCTCTGTGCTTTTCTAATACCCATGTATCACGTATATCTTTCCATCTCTGTTTACTGTAACGATTTTGCACACCTACCCCAAATTCTCTACATCTCTACATCTGATTTTGCATTTGATTATTGGACTCTTGGGCTAAGAAAAGGCTGCATCAGCCAGATGTCTACTTTCAGTGGAATCAGAGAATGTTAGAATTGGAAAGAATCAGTGAGTCTTTTGTCTTATCTGACAACTGAAGAAACTGAGGCCCATAAAGGGGAAGTGAGTTTCCCAGAATCACACAGCAAAGAATAGTTCTAGCCAGAACAGCAACTGAGGTCTTTTTATAACCCTCCCAGTAATCTTTCTAATGTGTCTTTTTGAACCATCTTTGGCAGATCACAAATCGCATACAATGGCACTTAGGAGGTCAATTTTAATTGCATTGAACAAAACCTAAACCTATGTAATTTCTGGGTGTGTGGCCTTTTGAATCAGAATATTTCACTTAAGAAGTTAAGTCTTGAAGATCTACAGCTTGTATATGGGAACTTTTCATGTGATTTGAGAGCTGCTATCCATGTGAGTTTGATTTAACCCTTTTAACAGCTTCTTCAAGGGTAGGGAAGTAAATTCATTTCAGAAACTGATTTCAGGCTTTAAATTATTTTGTCAGAAATTCAGTCTTAAATTTCTCCTAAGTTCTATGCACCATAGTGAAAACTTATTTCTTTTGCAGTCACTGACTTCAGGCCTTAGGATTCTTTTTTGTGTGTGTTTGTTTTTACCATATTTCAAAAGATGGAAATAACTGTGTGGAACAGATGCAGTGAAGCATTGTTCAACAAGATGTATTCTCAGATCAGAGTGGAGAATTTTCTAAGGATTTTGAGAAACCAAATGTAAAACACTGGCTTTCCATGTAACCAGACTACCAGACTGCTACCCAAACTAAAGTACTAGACTATACAGTGCATCATTCTAGCAAACCATAGACAGGACTAGGCTAAGCTGTTTTAGAGAGGTGAGGATTGATGTCCACGTGTCACTGTCCATGGTTCTGAAACCAGCATTTTTTTTTTTTTTTTTTTTTTCCTCCCACCCCTTCTCCAACCCCCTGCCATCCCTCAGGGAAACCAGTTTCCTATTCAAGTTCTTCCAGGAAAGAATCATTGTCAATCTTCTTTTCTATTTTAATCTTAAAATGTATGGTTTTTAAAATCACTCTAGAACTGACAGAATCATGCCTTGTGTTTTAAAATGAGCATACCTAGACTCATGTACATGTGATGATCCTGTCACACAGTAGTTTTTTCCTTTGAGTTTGAAAAATCTCCCGTCTTCCTATGCCTTCCTCTCACCAACAACCTGCCATTGTTACATGGATTTAGTGGATCTTTAAAGAAAAAATGACAGCCCCTAGATTTGGTCATTAACAATGCACATATTTCAGGCTATTATGTTTATGATCATGTCATCTTAAGCTTATTTTACAGTTCCTTGTAAATCCTTCATTTAAAGTAACCATTAATTTTCTTGAGCCTGCATGTAAGTTACTATGGTAGCCTTGACTTGTTTAAGAACAGTTTTTACTGATCTGTGGGGGTAGAGGGACAGTATGTTTGGCTACCACTAGTGAAGGTGTTAGAAATCTGCATATCCCCCTAACAGACTGACTTCTCAGGAATACTGTCAGGTTTTAGAGATTCTGGGGTCTCCTTTCTTTAGCTTAGAGGATATAACTGGTAAGAGCTAAATCTTCCAGTTTTTCAGTATTCTCCCACGGGTTATGGTCATAGCATGTGTGTGAGCCATAAGCAAGGTAGCAAGTACTGGTTTGTATCAGTGCAGTCCTCTGCAGTGCTACAGAAAATGGCCTGGCAATGGGGTATATATGGGCTGTGGGTGACCTGCAAGGTGATTGACAGCTTGACTGCAGGGGCACTGGCATGGCCAGGACTATGTGAAAAATATTAAGTGACCAGGCACATTTAGAAATAATGCCCATAGCAAGGATTAAAGAGTAGAGGAGGTCAAGAATATTTACTGTTTTCTAGAGGTAACTTCATCAGAAGCAACTCCATCAGAAATTTCACACCCGAATTTCTCTCCCAGCTTTATATATTCCTAAACTATCTTTGTATGGCTCAGGTGTTTACACATTTTGTTTTTCCTTTTCTCTTTTTCTCCCCCACCCTCTCCCTCCTTCCTTCCCTCCCACCCCCATTTTTTCCTTCCCTTGGTAGCCTTCACATGGTGACAAGACTTCTAATCCTGAAGTCCTGAAATGGATGAATGATTTGGCTAAAGGTCGTAAACAGCTCAAAGGTAAATGCCAGTCAAAGGTCTTTTTTTTCCTCATAAAGGAAGCAGTTAAACTACTGATAATGTGCTCCAGAGAATTTTAGATTCATTTCCACCTGTGCCCTCTTGCACCTTGTTTCCTGCTTAGACTGTAGCTCCCTTTTGAAATAAAGCATCCTGTATCTCTGTCATTGTTTGGCCCCATGTAATAAACCTCCTTATAAAGAAAGTGAGGACCTCCAGACTCCCAAGTGGAATGATTCACTTCAATGCCAGGAACATTTTAACATGTGGAGCACTAACCTCCCTAGGTTATTGGATTGTTAGATGTTAGAAACAGAAGAGGTCTGAGAAATCATTTACTCCACACACTTCAGTGCATGGATGAGGACATTTATGCTCATAGAGAGGGGAGAGTTACAGAGCTGGAAGGTGGTGGGCCAGGTGTAGAATGTGGTTCTCCTGCTGTATGGGCTAGTGTCCTTTTTCTGTCTTTCTCTGGAGATGGTGGTGAGAGTATTAACTCTAAAATCCATTTAAAATAGACTGTTGTTATTTAACAATAAAAAGTTATTTTCTTCCTCTCTCCACACTCTAACTTTAATACTTAAAGACATGGGAGTTTTTCCAAATTTCTGGAAGGAGAGTGACTAAAAAGAACTAGAAGGGAATATTAATTCAGTGGTATTAAACTGTAAAGATGTGGCAGGTTTATACAATATGTAATGTTTAAACATCAACACAAAGTCTAACTAGGAAACAAACATCAAACAAAGAAAATGAGCTATGTAATTGAGAAATAAATATAAATGCCTCATTCAAACAACCAGTACCCTTGCATACTCTAAAATGTAATTCCTTGATAAGTCTCAGGGGGCTTTTTTATTTTAAATTATCTAGGTTTATATAAAGCCGTATTGTAATAATTCCTAGATCTTAAAAGCTACCATAAGACAAAATAGCAAAATCTGTGAAGTTGGGGCTGACATTCCCATCTACCCTTTCCCACCCCCTCCTGTATTTCCTTGGGTGTCTACATGTATAATGTCTTGCAGAGGATTACTTGCATTTCCACAGGGGCTCTTGATGAACCCACAACTTCAAAATATAAGTAAATAAATCTTTGGGTGTGGAATTTCAGGTGCTACAGTACATGGCAGGTGGGGCCAGGCGCCACTGGTTTTCCTGCAAACTCTTCCTTCTCTGAAATCTAAACCACTGCACTACTGCCATACCTATCCTCCACCTCCATGAGATCCTAGCCTCTAGAGCCCTGTTTTCACACCTGATTGGGAGCCTATGCTAGTGGCTCTGCTTACAAGGGTTGCCATTGCCCTATGGAAAGCCATCATTAGTGTTCATTTCTACAGATTTGGCATCAGGGGAAGGAATTCCTGAAAGGCTCTCTGTTCTTATTAGGGCTAGTGGGTTCTCTTTGCTTGTGATAACTCATAGCATTTCTCTTAGAACTAAAGCTAAAGCTGTCAGAAGAACAAGGGAGTGCTCCTAAAGGTCCACCTAGAAACCTGTCCTGTGAGCAACCCACAGTCCCCAGAGAAAATGGGAAGCCGGAAGCTGCGGGCCTGGAGCCAAGCTCCTCTGGAGAAGAGACTCCAGATGCTGTTTTGACATGCCTGAAGGAGAAAAGAGAGCAACTTCCTCCCCAGGAGGATTCTAAGGTACATCACGATGTCTTATTATATAGAGGGCCCCTATAGTTCACACAGTGCTGGTGAGATCATCCAATTTATCAGAGCACTTTGTCATTACAGACACATTTTTATTAGCCTGGCTCCAGAATTTCAGATGAGTTCCTGATAGGTTACTGGCCACAAGCAGTAGTGCCACAAGATGCCAGGCTAAGCCACCATTCTGGAGGTTATAGTGTTGTGCATTGATAGGAAGTAAATGGCAAGGACACCAGAGTATATCATATCCCTTTCTCTCCAACTCTCTGCACCCCAAAATTAGCAAATGAACCCAAGACTAAGAAATAAGCATATTGCCTGAAAGGAAAGGACTCCAGTTACAGCCCCTTTCTTCATGTCTTGTTAAAAATAACAAAGCAGGGATGATCTATAAATAGTAAGAAAAATTGTTTGGTGTTTATATAATAAGAATAGAGAGGTAGGGTTTCTTGGGAGTGTTAAGTTGAAATACAAGTCTTCAGCTTTGGATATCTTAGTTTTGAAGTCTCTGTGAGGCATCTAGATAGAGTTGTCAGGCATTTGAATATATGAGCCTGGAGTTCAAAGAAAAGATTTATTATATTTTACAAAGAAGAAAAGACTGATTCGTATTTACCTGGTTAATCTCTCCTTGTCGTGCATATATATGCTTCCATTTCAATTATGCCAGGGAAGCTTTCTTGTAGTCCCCTGTCTCAACTCTAAGACTGGTGTGATTGACTTTCAGTTCTCGAATAAGAGATGTAACTACCCTATCACAGCTCTATCTTGTAGGCCATTTACTGTTTCTCGTACTACACCTTGAACTTCTTACATGGAAGTACTATCTATAGGTCATGACCCTCCTTTTCTGTACATAGTAGGTATTGAATAAATGTTTGCTGAGTGAATGGAAAAATGAGCAGATGAATGAACAGACTAGCGTATTTAATTTTCAAATGAATTCTTCTTGAGGAGAATGCTGCCTTTCCCTGTTCTATTGTGTATTACCTGGTATTAATCATAAAGTGACAACATATTCTAAATCTCAAAAGGCTCAAAATATGCCCCTGGATTAGTCATTTACATAAGGACTTGTGATCTACAAGTAGAAATAGACCTGTGACCACATCTTTCTTTATGAAATACCTTTAGTCTTAAAACAACAACAAATACACGTTGTGAGGAGTGAAGAGAAGGTTTTCATTCACTCAGTCATCCTATCCCTGAGCCCACCAAGATTCTACTTCTGTGATAGTTAGTGGGTAACTTCTGCATATATATACAGAAACTCTCAGGTACATCTGTGGTTTTCTATCCTTCAGTGCTTCTGAAGGTCTTTCCAGTATTTTAAAGTCACTTTGACCGTAAGCATCTTGGTCAATGTCTAAATCTATGTTCTACTCAATTAACAAGGGTAGTAAAAGGAGAGATGGGATTGATATAGTAGACTTAGAACAGGACTCAGCACTTGAACCAGCCACTTTCTAACCATGGGCACTTGGCAAGTGAACTGATTATCTGAGATTCAACTTCCTCATCTGTAAAATACAGGTAATACCTACTTATATAATTATCGTGACAATAAGTGAGAAACCTACTGACTGGTGGACAATAGTTCATTTGCAAAAAGACTTAAATGCCAACTATGTGTTGTGAAGTAGAATAGATGCTAGATATAAAAAATAAAAAATATATAGAAGTCATGGGGGGGTCAATGCCCTTATGTAGTTCATGTTGTCCTGGGAGTGGGGATGCAACAAGAAATAAACAACTCAATAAAAAGAAATCATTAAAAATGTTGATAAGTACTATGCAGGATATTTAACAGGTGACATGATAGAAAATAATGGGTATAGTTTCTACTTTAGATAAAGCGATTAGGAAGGCCAAGAGGTGACATTTAAAGAAGAATGAGCAGGTCAAAGAGAGCAGCAGAAAACATTCTCAACAGATGGAATTGCAGGTATGAAGGCCATGATGAAAGGAAGACCTTGTTGTTCACTTTGAATTCTCGGGTTTGAGGGTTGGAGAACAGGATGGCATGAGATCAAGTCAGAAAGACAGATTAGAACCCATCACACAGAACCTTTAAAACTGTGGGAAGTATTGGGAAGTTGTTGAATGGTTGAGAACAGAAAAGTGACATGACATGATTACATTTAATAGATCTGTCTGCTTGCTAAGTGGAGGATACATCACAGGGAAAAGAATGAAAAGGGGAGATGGAATGGGTGGCTTCGATTAGCATGGTGGTCTTGGAGAGGGAAAGAAGTGGATACAATCAAAGTATATTTTGAAGGTAGAATCAAAAGGATATGTTGGAGCATTAGATGGGAGGAAATGAAGGCAAAGAAGAATCTGGGATGATGCATGCTTAGTAAGTACAAAACACTGTGAAACCTCTAAGTCTACAAGTAATCATCCACAGATAGAGGACAGGAAAGCAGATTGCCTGAGGAAGGTTAGTAGTGGAATTATGTGCCAGGAGCTGTTTTCTACTCGCAGAAAAGCTTTTACTGATACAGAGAAAAGTAGAAGAGCACACTTGGGGTTGTAGATAAAAATATAACATAAACGATTAGTTTGGGATATTTTACATTTAATATCTTTCAGGAATAGGGTGACCAATCGTCCCAGTTTGCCCAAGACTTTTTTGCTTTTAGCACTGAAAATCCCATGTCCTGGGAAACGCCTCAGTCCTGGACAAACTGGGATGGTTGGTCATCTTACTGAGACATGTAAGTCAAATAGACATATGCAAATGAGAGTCGGAAGATCAGAGAAAAATCTCCTCATGCATGGATGTCACCTAGTATAAATACCAATCATTTCTATTATTTTTAATGATCTATTGATTTAATAAGTATCAGAAGCCCCCTCAAATATACCTATAATATAGCTCTTCAGTAGGCTAAAGTTGGCCCTTTAAATAGAGAGCATCTATAATAGAAAATGTAAATACATAAAGCTGAGTATTGGTACTGAGAAAGCTTAATGTAGTAAACCATGTAGTAGTTAGTCAGTCACTATACTCAGTGTGAATCCAGAGCCTACAATGCATAACCGAAGAGAAAACTTTGTATTCCCATAGCAGCTAGTGTTATTTCTAACTCCTCAATGAGGTCAGTAGCATTTCAGATCATCTCATTAGGTCCTGTTTCTTTAAACTCAAAGAGACATATGACTTTCATCTGAGGTCCTTGCCTTATTGCTGAAAATGCATTAAATATTAAAATTTCAAGATAAAGAATGACATCTTTTCTAGAGAGACTTTATTATGACTCTTTCCGTAATTTCTGCATTTGGTATTTAGTCACAGACCATACTAAGGCTGATAAATCCTATAGCATTGCCTTGTTGGTTCAGATACCACCAGTGAGTAATTTTCTTCCTGTTTTATCTATGGATGATTTTTAGAGATAATCACTTCTGCGTTACAGGGCATGGCTGTACACTGGAAATGAATGAGTCATCCCCTGAGCTGAACTGTAGTGCCTATTTATGTCTTTTATGTCCTTTTCTTTTGGAAATACTGAACTGGTGCTGGCATATATATCAATATTGACCTTTCTAAGAACTGTAGGTGGTGTCAGGTGCACAGCTCAAATTACCAAGGGGATGAGTAATGGCAGTTCCTTATTCTGGCCTCTCATCAACTGTAGCATCTCTGAGGATGAAAGCAGATTTTTAGAAAGTATACATTTTATCTTGAAAAAACTCAATAAAAAATTAATAACTTATTAGCAGGTTGTTGTTGGTTGGAAAGACAGTAGACTTAAAGGGCATGAAAAGGAAGATCCCATCAAACTTTCTGCTTTCCTATTTATCCTTCTTTTTTAAAAAAAAATTTATTGAATAGGTAATACTTTCTCACATAGTTCAAAAAGAAAATATATAACAGAAAATGGTAAAAAGACTACTTCCAAAACCAACTGCCATCTCCAGCTCTGAGGTCTCCCACCCCCAGCAGGTAACTATTGCTATTAATGTCTTGTGTGTCTTTTTTGGAGTTTCTATGTAAAACATATACAAGAAATTATCAATATATATTCCATTTTTTTTTTATAGAGACAGAGTGTCACTTTATCATTCAGGCTGGAGTACAGTGGCACAATCATAGCTCACTGCAGCTATAAACTCCTGAGCTCAAGTGATCTTCCCACCTTGGCCTCTCATGTAGCTGGGACTACAGGTGTGCAACACCATGCCTGGTTGATTATTTTAATTTTTTGTAGAGATGAGCTCTCACTTTTGCCCAGGCTGGTCTAAAATTCTTGGCCTTAAGGCATGCTCCCACCTCAGCCTCCCAAAGTGCTGGGATTACAGAAGTGAGCTACCATGCCTGGCCCCAATATATATTTTAACTTGCCTCTGTTAGACAAAAGAGAGCAGTCTATACAATTATGCATCCTTTTTACTTTGTATATTCTGGACAGCTTTTTATATCAAGACATAGCTTATCATTCTCTTTTATTTTTAAAAAATTATTATTCAATAGCACTGTGATATTCTTTTTTATTAATGGATAGCATTGACATTAACATCAAGTCAACTAGTTTGAGAGCTCAAATAACATTTGGTATGTGTCTTATTAATCCAGAAATATTTACATATAAAACTTATTAAAAGTGATCATCATTATGCATATTAGGAAACTGAGGTTCAAATATTACATATTTGTAATGTTAAAAACAGTTTATAAGTTTTGAAGCGGCCTGGCGCAGTGGCTCAAGCCTGTAATTCCAGCACTTTGGGAGGCCGAGACGGGCGGATCACGAGGTCAGGAGATCGAGACCATCCTGGCTAACACGGTGAAACCCCATCTCTACTAAAAACTACAAAAAACCAGCCGGGCGAGGTGGCGGGCTCCTGTAGTCCCAGCTACTCGGGAGGCTGAGGCAGGAGAATGGCGTGAACCCGGGAGGCGGAGCTTGCAGTGAGCTGAGATCCGGCCACAGCACTCCAGCCTGGGTGACAGTGAGACTCCGTCTCAAAAAAAAAAAGAAAAAAAAAAAAAAAGTTTTTAAGCTGGTTATGTGAACTCATGTCCTCTGGTTTCAAGACAAATATTAACCTTCAGTTCCTAGCTTGGACATCTAAATTGACCAAAACATTCTCTTTAGCAATTGCTTTCTATGATAATATCCAGTACTGACTTTCCATCTTGTTTGATTGTTTAATTTAAACAGTCAGACTTGCTTACATACAGTGCCTCCCTCAATAAAGCAATGGGGATACTTAGACAAGAAAATCTTGGCAGGACTTGAGTCCCTAAAGCTAAGAAGCATGATTTCTATTGCTCACTGTCCTCACTGTCCAGAGAAGAGACTGTCAGTTTTACTTCTCTTCTTCTTCCTTAAGAGAGATCTCATTTATGGGGATCTCATTATGGGGATAATTGTAATGATTTTATTTATAAATTTCTGTGGCTTACTGTGCAGGAATACCTGGCACCAGTCCCATGGGGGAAAGGAAAACAAGGTGGTAGAAGTGCTGAAGCTGTGGCAGCTTTTTCCTAAACAACTTTCTGACCAGGACCCAGAAACAAACTAATTTGGACTGACCCTCAGTAGCAGTTACATCTCTTGGAAAGCCAGTTTATTTCCAGACCTTGATGATTCAAATCATCATTGATAGGGAGGCAGGAGTTTTCATATGGCAAAGTTGCCAAGCTATAAACAAATCATATCAAATTTTGTCCTATATATGGTCCTCTCTTGTTCAACCTCCTCTTAGTTTTACCCCTGATACTACAAAAATGGAGAAACTGGAAGAATAATCATCTTTTAAAGTTTATCTCCTTTTATTTATCTTTAAATTATGACAATACATTCATAGCTCTATTTGGCTGTTTTAGGTTATTCAACATGTAACCGAAAACATAAAGGAAACCTTGTTTCCTTCATTCATATGAAAAAATGAAAAAATAGATATATCTTGCATACTACAGCCAGCAGAAACTATAGAATTAGGGAGGAAGGATGCACTTCAGAAAGAGACAGCCATTGAATTCAGAGGAGAAAATTAGATCTGATTCTTAGCAGAAAGTGGCTGAAGAATAACAGCAAAGTCTAATGTATTTCTGCCCCCTTAGATTTGGGGTATTCTGCAGAGCTTACCTTGATTCAGTTTCCTTTATGAAGATCACTTTGCAGGCCTATAGCTTTTCTGTGAGTAGAAAACAGCTCCTGGCACATAATCCCACTACTAACCTTCCTCAGGCAATCTGCTTTCCTGTCCTCTATCTGAGGATGAGCACTTGTAGACTTAGAGGTTTCACAGTGTTTTGTACTTACTATGCATTAGGGTATGGAACCCTCACATTTCCTCAGGGATTGCTTTGATAATAATCTTAAGAGGAAGACAATGGAATCAAAGTGAAAAAGCAGTTCATACATTGTACGTGTTCCCAAATTTTTATCTAGCATCTATGGAAGATACTTTTCTATAATGGCATTCATCATTCTATCATGTGTTTTGGTCACTTTTTTCTTTTAGAATTAAATTTAGCTTTTCTAGAATCTGGGGAATATATTAAATCACAAAAATCAAATTGCAATGGAGAGATTCCAATACTAGTTAAATGCATCATTTTCTGAAATACTTTCTATGGATTCTAAGTCCCAGTAAGATACTACATAAAAAAACCACTATTTCCATGTTTTCTGAACTCAGACTGAGATTTTTTTCTTCTGTCATCTATTAAAATCCCATGAAATAGATTTTGATGGGAACTTGTTGGGTTTTTTTTTTCATGGAAAGATGTATTATGAATAAAAGTGTTTAAAAATGATTGGATTAGAAAATGAAAAGATCTTGAGGTTATTTAAGCAATACTTAACAGGCTTCTACAGAGGGAAGCGAGACTTAGGTCACAGCGTATGGAACTTAAAAAGAAGATTGCTAAAAATTAGAGTCCTTTTTTCATATAAACCTGTGTTGATAGCTTAGTAGTAGGAATGGGAATGTGTTGGGTACTGTGAGAATTTAAAGAAGTATGTGATATGATCTCTCTCCTCAAGAATCATTTATTTGGGCAGACAATACTGAAACAAAGAAAACAGTTAAGACTCAGATAATGAGATAAGAAGTTGAGAGAAAAGGTAGATCAATACGGGCCAGAATGGTTTGCAATTGGGATGGGAGTTGTGAGCATGAGGATAACTGGGAAGTGTAACACATGTTTGAGACATTTTCTTTTCTTTCAAGGGAGACAGATCTGGATGGCAGATCTATCTGGCATGCTTGGGTGTGTGTACTTTGATAAAAGATGCCTGGGTGATTATTCCATGAGTTATTTCTACTGTTCCCTTCCCACTACTTGTCAAGTGTATATCACTGGACTAGAGTAAAAGGGAAGCTATGTTTACTAGACATGCAGAAAATTAATGCAGAATACAAAGCAGGAGAAAAACCAATACAAGCAAAGGAGTTTGGTCACTTTGGATAAATAGGCAGATACACAGACAGATATTTAGATGGATAGATAGGAAGCTATTTAAATTTTTATGCACAATGTGATCCACTGAAAATAGTGATTAGGGATGGATCTTACAGCAGAGGGGTATAGAATATATTAGCGGATCCAGAGGTTATACATTTTTTTAATGGAAGGATATTGGTAACTCCAACCTCCTTCTTGTATAGGTAGGAAATTGAGGACTCAGAGAAGTTAAATGTTTTGTCCAAAATAATTTCATTTATATCACAACTAGTCATAACCTAGTATATAATACACGCATGTAGTGATGAAGACCTGTACAACGTTGGTGTTTGTGACTACATATAATCGGGAAAGTCTAGATAAAATATATGTTTCAGAAGAAAAATCAATGTCTGGACTGGTTTTTTAAGAATGAAGAAGTAATGAAGGAAGAGGTTCCTTAACACTTGTGCATTTCAGACTCCTCCAAAAATCACATTCCTAAACTTGGACGTATGCTTTAAGAAACTTTTCCAAGAAAAAACTGGCATGTGCTACATACAGTATCTTGTAAATGACTTTCTGGCCAGGCACGGTGGCTCACACCTATAATTGGAGGCCGAGGCAGGCCGATCACTTGAGGTCAGGAGTTTGAGACCAACCTGGCCAACATGGTGAAACCCTGTATCTACTAAAAATACAAAATAATTAGCCAGGTGTGGTGGTGCGTGCCTGTAGTCCCAGTTACTCGGGTGGCTGAGGCAAGATAATTGCTTGAACCCAGGAGGTGGAGGTCGCAGTGAGCCGGGATCATGCCATTGCACTCTGCCTGGGTGACAGAGTGAGACTCTGTCTCTAAATAAATAAATAAATAAATGATTTTACTTTTCATGATAACTGTTGCATTATAGTATTATAATCCTTTACTTTGAGGCTTTTTGTCTGCTAAAAATATTGATGTTTTCATTCTTGTCTGAGAGAAGAATAATAATTTCATGTTTCTCAGGTAACTAAGCAAGACAAGAACCTCATAAAGCCGCTTTATGACCGATACAGAATTATCAAGCAAATCTTGTCAACGCCTTCCCTTATTCCAACAATTGTAAGTCAGGACACTTGCATGCTGTTACTTTGTACTGATGTGTAGTTAACATGATGTCACATAGTAGTACAAGAGTTATAAAAGACCCTTCATGGCAGTATATACTGCTAACAAGGCCAGGTGTCATTTCAAAAAGTGAAAATTTGGTCTTCTCTAACCCCATTACTATACTTAACAGTGGCTGATATTAGAACTATTGTAAAATAGGAACATATAGTACTTGTATGTCTAGAGCCAATTTTACCATTTGCTTTCATTAGCTTGGGTGAAAAGAAATGATAGATTTCAGTTTGGCATTTTCTAATTTGTAACACAGCTAGACAAAACAGCCTTTCTGTTCTGTGTGTTGGTTAATTTTTTCCTTTAATCAGAAAATTAACAATATATTCTTGATATAATGCAACATTTGTTTTTGGTACCATTTGACCATATTATACAAGATATGAAAAGATTTATTTCAATAGAAAATATAAGTACTGAAATTGAGTTAGACTACTTTTAGTAAAGAATGATTTATGGGAGTACAGAACTAGAAAAGCATCACAAATCCTACTCCATCAATATCAAAACAGTTACTTGTTCAAGATATCAATATGAAAAAGAATAAATATTAACAAATATAAATTTAAGTATGCTTGAGTACATTATACTTCCACATTTTTTGAGATGGATTATACTTCCATATTTTTAAAGACATTAAGAGAATACTAATTCAGTCTTTGGAATTTTCCCATTATGGAAGCATAATTTAAAATGTAGTAGAGTTCTTATATTTCTTGCAAGAGAATCTTCTAGTTGTGATACGAATTATCAGAACAGTTTGAGGAGTAACCCCACTTTGCTTTGGCCTTCCAATAGCTCTCCCCTGAACTTGTCAATTTTCTGAGTATCCTCTGTATCTGAATGTTGGTCCCCACTGGGACCTGACTTGGGGTATTTCTGGAGGATAAAAGTTGTCTGTAGTCCACCTCATCTTAACTCATGTCACAAGTATTAAGCAGGAGCCCAGAAGGTCTGAGTGAAAGGGAGGAATCACTTGGTAGTATAGTCCAGACTGGACCATATCCTAATGGTCTGTGCCTTCATTGGCCCAGAAGACACAGATGAACTTGGTGAGTTAAGTTTTAGCCCAGCATGGCTGCTGCCTTTTTGCTCATTAACTTCTGCAGGTTTTTAATGAAACTGAGGAAGAACTCTTCTTGGTTGCTTCCATCCCAGTTCTCAGTAGGCATTTGGGTCACCTACTGGTTTTCATGGCATTGATTTATGGTTCCCCTTCCCGTTTTTTTTTGTTTCCTCAAGAGGCACTGAGCATTACGTGACTTTCTTTAACTCTGCCTGTGATAAGCAGGAGGAAGAGGACTCTGATGAAGACCATCCACAGGGAAGCCAACAACCTTCTTTGCCAGATCCAGCATCTCACCTTCCTGTTGGTGACCACCTCACCTACTCTAATGAGACTGAGCCTGTTAGGGCCCTTCTACCAGATGAAAAGAAAGAAGTAAAACCACCAGCTCTCTCCATGTCTAATTTACATGAGGCTACCATGTGAGTATGAATCCTAAGTGTAGAGTCTCCTCTTAACTCCTTCTGATCTGATACCAGTATATGAAGCAGAGCTGGCCTTTGAAAATGCTGGATTCAAAGGGGTGGGTCAACAGTTCTCAGGGCCTTTATCCTAGTCTCTTACATTTAGATGAGATAGTTTTTCCACTAGAAATCCACTTGGTAATAAGCAAATGACTTGCCCTTTGTCTCTTAAATGGCCCTTCAGATAGAAGCCATTTGGATTTTCATTAATATCATCTTTATTATCATTATTCAGTAGCTAGCATTCCTCATGATAATCTGGCCTTCTTTGGTTTGTATCTTATAGCCCAGATTATGAGATTTAATTTAATTTAAATTAATTTGACAGAAGTGTCTGTCAGAGAAAGCAAGCAGAAAACTCTTTTTTTGGTGGTGATTCTACCAACAGAATTGTTTTAAGAAAAAGCCCATATATAATTTCAAGTTCACAGAATCTCTGAAACCATACATGAGTTTGGTCTGCTTGTGTATACCACATTCCTGCTCTAGCGTGTATGACTTTTCTCTCATCTTGGTAGAATGAAGTGAGTAGAATTTACAGTGTAACTATAGCTTTCTTCTGGGTCTTATTTTCATTCACAGGGGTTATGCCATTCTCCCAATATTCCCACACTTATTTCTCTAGATTAAGAATAGAATTTTCTTTAAAAGCTGTTCCTCTGTATCTCTTATGTTCAGTCTATCACCAAATGCTTGATGAGTATTCCTTCAAAATATCCCTTCCCTCATCCATCTATATTGCTGTTACCCTTTCCAGTTCTTTCAGTGGATTCAATCAATCTGCTTGCCTCTTGTCTGTCCTTTCCCATATCCTGCGATATTTTTTCCATCAGGTAATTTTCCCTGCTTATGTGCTTGCCTATGGTCAGGCTCTACGTGTGTCATATTTACTTAAAAGACACTCTTATGCGCAGAACACTTTTCAATCATAGTATGCTTTTTTGGCTGAACAGATAAATCTGCTCATGATGATCTCTCAATTATGCCAGTGCCCAGTAATGACAAATATTCTACCTTATATAGGCCTGTACTTCTTGACCATCTCCGAGAAACTAGGGCTGACAAGAAGAGACTGCGGAAAGCCTTAAGAGAATTTGAAGAACAGTTTTTTAAACAAACAGGAAGGTACGTGTGGGCAGAAAGATTTTTAAAGCTAATACTTCCTAGAGAATTACTGTTAAAAATGACCTGCATTTTTTTGCAGGAACGGTGACTTTTTACAAAATGTATATCATTTCCACACTGGCTTAGACTCAGGATTTGTCCAATGCAACGTTCTCATATTGCCAATATTAGGGATGTTTTATGGGACATGGTAGCTGTCAGGTATGACATCAATCTGTAAAAAATAAAAGTTAAATTCTAAAAATCTCTAACTTTGCACAATAAATCTCAACATAAATACATGAATTGTGTGGTCTACTCACCTCTTAGTCCCTGGCAGGTTTTCCATTTTAGCCTACCAGGGATATTCTTTGGGAATGGACCTACTGAGTGAAAAGCTTTTTGCATTCAGCCAACACCGATGTACAACTTATTTTCTAGTTGGAATCTTCCTTTCAAGTTGATTGCAAAAGTCCAACTTACCTTTTTGGTGATGTTAACTATTCTAGTGAGAAATGTTATGTGGCTCATAAATTTAGAACATAAAGCATTTGTTATTATTTTTCCTTTTCCATCCTTTTTTCTTTTATAAAATGTTCATGTAACGTTCCTTGTAAAACATTCCTTGGAGTAGTAACTTTGTCTGGACTGTCTGCTATTATTATACCTTGGATAAATATGTGACTTGCACTATAAAGTTCCTGATCTCTGCCTCTTTTGGATTAAAGGTATTCTATGGGAATTTTTCATTCAGGGAAATATTTGTGGAGATGTTATCAAATATTCTAAATCTAAACAGTCATTACATATGAGAAATGACACTTTAAGATGTGCATACATTCTTTTCATAAATTTGAGTTCCCTGAATAAATTTATATTTTTAGCAGTTTGAACCCAGGAATCTATCGTAAGGGGTTTGAGGACTTCCCAGTGTGCTACTAGTTCTGCCTAGTGGATCTGCAGTGTCACTTGGTATGCTTTTTGTCATACAGGGAAGTTAGTTATGTTCTAGGTATAGTGTTCCACTGCAACTATGAGTCTTAAACCCACTTCAGATAAGCCTATATTTGGCTATGAAGTTGTATGCCCCCTTGTGGTGATATATTTCAACTAAATGCACAAGTGATGATCTTTTACAACTAAAATCAAACAGTTGAGTGGCTAGGAAATATGGACCTTAATTTTGTTTATCTAAGACATTTTATTGGGAAGGCCTAAGTATCAATAAGGTAAAATAACCATGCAAATGGATTATTAAAATGTTTAAGGCACTATAAATATTCTTGGTAATATTTGCCATACAAGAGTCATGAGAATCATATAGATATTACATTATTTTTAATAATTATGAGCTTGGAACTGTGCTAAGCACTTTAGTATGTTTTATATAATGGGGAAACTGCTTCAGGAAAGACTTGGCAAAACTTTTCATTCTTGTCAAAGCACTCTTATTAGCCAAAATGGAATATGCAAAACTAGGGAAAATTACATAATGGATTATTAATGTTTCTCTGTAATAATTAGACAATTTCTTTACTTAGACCTATTTATACAAATTAAGGTGATATTCAGACATCCAGTTATGATAAGTTTGACTCATAACACAGAATGGAGACAAAGGATTTATGTTATATACTTTAGACAATAGTCAAGAAGAATGCTGTCTATGGATTTGTATACTGTTTTGAGTTCTGTACTAGAAATTGCAGGGCAATAAATGTGTTGAAATACAAGTAGATACTATATTCTTAATCTGTATATATTAGCTTGTTTTTTATTTGGTAAGAGATAGAAGTATCTCTTTATCATTACTGGGAAAAATAGAAGGGAGCTGAAGATAAAACATTAAACATATGCTATTTACCTGGTTTCAGCCATACTAATGTTAGAGAATATTTGTGGTTATATTCAGTTGTAATTGTGGTGACTATATCTGTGTCCTCTACCCCTTGAATTTCAAAGTCCTGGGTGGAAATGTTTTCAAAGCAATTGGCTATCTTATTAACCAAGAAAACAAGAGTCTTCTGAGACCCTGTCGCAATTATTCCCTTTAGAAAACGTATCTTGACAACATATTTTTGTGGGAAGGCAAATGGTTTTAACTCCTGATATTACCAAGTTATTCTTCCAAGTAAACAGCAAGAGTATATGTATGCATATGTATAAAATTCTGTGCATTGTTACATGTCTAGCCTTAGTAGAATTAGTGTACAGAAGAGAACCACCACAATTTAGACTCTCGTAAATTACTTCAATCAAGCACCAGCTCAGTGGTTCTACTACATATTAGCAGAGACAGGTATTACAATTACAAGAAAATCTGGAAATGTTTCAAGTTTGTAAGACAGACCCTGAATGCTTTTCTTGCTACCATAAGTTTATAAATGATTTTTTTATAATGAAATTTCTGTAGTATTTTCAGGTTAAAATTTTTGACAACTCTATTAAGGCTGAACATTTTGTACAGGTGTAGGGCTGTGGCAGATAATGGAAGAATGACAGGACAAAGAATGCCTTGAAAGTTCTATTTCTTGTTTGTTTGTTTCTCCTTAGATCTTTTCACTTACCCCATTGTTGTAAGTCTAAGCACTAGACCACATATTTGCAAAACACTTATGACATTCAAGTTTTCAAAGGCTACTATTATTTAGAAGCTTAGTAACATATGGAAGAAGGAGTGAATGAAGGTGAAAGGGAAGGAAAAGAAGACATGATGCAAAAACCAAGTGGAAGCTGTTATAGTATATTTTCTCATGTATGAATTATGAAATAATATTTAATAATTACTTGATTCATTGTGAACTAATAAATGTATTTTTGTTTTGCAGAAGTCCACAAAAGGAAGATAGGATACCAATGGCAGATGAGTATTATGAATACAAGCACATAAAAGCCAAACTGAGACTATTAGAGGTCCTCATCAGCAAGCAAGATGTGGCCAAAACTATTTGAGGTTCAGGAAAGGTTATGATCACTTTCACCCATGATATAAAGTTTATTTTCCTCTGCCATCCTTGCTAAGTAGTTTTGACACAATGAAAATGGAAGCACTTTAGTGGTAGTATTAGCTGTTTTCAAGAAGGAATAGCAAGTTTAATTACATACAAGGAGAAGGGATTTAAATGGGGGGAAGGATACAACAGGTAGCCATATAATTGGGAAAAAACTCAGTGTCCTCCATGCCAAGCAGAAAACTCATAGTCAATACAAGTATTTTTAAAAATGTCTAATATTTTATCAGATCTACATAACATGGCTAAGATGCTTGTTAGGGAAAGTTTATTTAGTATCCAAAGATTGTTTATGTTGATGTATGGAAAAGAGCATGATTTTTAAAAATCAATCAGAGGAGGAAAAGAAATTCTGCTTTTCAAGTAGGAAGGAATATACCTAGCAAGAAAGTAATTTATTTGAAACTTCTAATGGATTTTTGAGTGATAAAACATTTACTACCTTGTCCCTTAAGTCTGCTAGGCTCTCAGTACCCTAAAATAACCTAGATTGTGTTACTGCTATTTTTTTTATTTCTCTATAAAAATAACACATTATTTTATCTGTTATTTGAAATTTTACATTTCTGGTTACCAAAGTTCATTCTGATAGCATGTACTTTGTGAATTATTATCTTTGTCTATAACTGACAGATGTTTATATTAAAATAAAATATTGTATTAAAAATTTAAAATAGGTATTTTGGATAGATATGTGTCTGCAGTATATAATCTAATATGTCCATAGTATTATTGCTAATCTTTTTGTTTACTATAAGATGATATAACTATTTTTTCATTGGGACTATACATTTTTCTTAGTGTTCCAACATCTATACTTTGTAAAGTCAAAACATTACCCATGAGCTGTAGTTATTCTTCCTTCTGTACAAAATGAAAGGTTTGGAAATTGCCCTGATACCTTGAAAAAGAAGCCAGAATATTTATTTGCCTCATCAACTTTAGTGTATATCATTTTGTGTTATTTTATACTAAAACATGTTTATTATTTTCATTTTTGAAAAGGAAGTAAAAGATCAACATTTTCTTTCATGTACCAACCTTGTTTGTATTTCTATTTTCTGTAACGTTTAAGTATGATGTTGAAGAAATTCACATTTTCTTATAGTTTGGATGGGAAGACTATTGACTATTTCAGAAACAGACTATTTCAGAGGCTTATTGTTTTCTCTGTATTTACCTAATATTTTATAACTTTTATGAATCAGAATAATGTCCTTCATACATTTGTTTAATTGAAGTCATCTACTTGTAACAGGACAGATACACAACTATTTGAGATTTACAAATTACATCTTTGATAAGGGAAATGGTTTCGTGACATGTACACAATTGCTATTAAAATGTAACTCTATATATTCTATATGATTGTAAATATTTTATACAACAATACAAATAAAATATTTTTCTATTATATTTATTATGTTGAAACACAGTAGTTGTTTCCTGTTAGCTAATATAAATAACATAAATAACACTGTCAAACAAGAAGTTGGAAGTGCTGACAATTCTAGGCTTCAAGATTTAACTCATGCTGCAATTACACCCTTTCATGCGGTTTGGAGTTATCCCAATATTTGTTCAGTAGATTAAAATGAATGCATATTTAAACACCATTTATAAGCCATTATTGTGTACTTTGCTAAAGCGGTCTATATAACTGTTTTGTTATGTTTGGCATAAAGGAAACATAAAAACATTGCAGCATCTAGGCAATAAAGTGTCAGAAGGAGAACTTAGGGTATTTCATCATTGAAAGTAGTGGGAGGGGTAGGGGATAGGAAAACACTAAAATGGCTCTGAATGGAATTTGGAAAGTGGTAGTTCATTTTTGGTGACAGTGGCATGTGCATGCTTCAGTGGAAAACATCTGGTGATGAAAATGGACAACAGGACCAATGCTCCTAATGGAGGAAAAGGGGCTGAGTAAGAATAAGAAAAGTGAGCATTAACGTCCAACACTGATATTACAGGTTTTGCAGCTGGGATCTTTCTTTGCATTTGCAGTAGACAAACTCATGAGCTGATGACCAGTGATTTCTGCCACGGTGCCCAGAGAAAGATTCACAGGGTCAGTGTAAATGACTTCTAAAATGACATCCTGGGCATGGTGGTAAACCAGCACCCCATCTTCTTCTGTACAGGTCAAAAATTTATTATCCTTAGAATTTAGTTGAGGAAGGCGCTGCTTACAAAATTCATCTCCTGGTGATCCCACAGGAGCAATAACAAGAATCACATAATGATAAGCAGTGTACATACAGTAGAAGTCCCCAAAGTATAAGTTAGTATTTGGGTTAAAAAGTTTTTCTGCAGCAATCTCAAACCTGTATCTTCCATAAGGTGAATCCTGGGGTGGCTTTCCAGTATTGAATTCAGTGCTGCAGCTGAAGAAGATGCCTTCTAATTTTCCACTGATAGGAGAGCCATGGCTACCACTGTTATCCTTGACAGAGGGCTGCATAGCATTCCCATGATGTTCTCTGCAAGAGGAAACAAGTGGTCACTGCTTAATACAATAGTGGTAAACCCACTGATTTATATATTTGAATAGCCTAAAAGTCAAACATCTACTGTTAAAGGCCTGAATACCCCTCTTACTATCAGAATAAGGTGACAGCATCTTTTTGACATATTACCTATAGATGGCTGAATTCTAGCTTTGACTTTGAGGTAGAGATGATCTGCTACAAGCCTTGGAGACTTTGTATTAAATTAACATAATGATGTAAATTTCCTGACCAGAAAAATCAAACTGGAATTGGAAACCTTACTGGTAAAATCACACACACATTAGGTGCCAACTAGATTTCAGAAGTGGCTTTCTGAAGAGAAAACTGAACTAAAGGTATTTGTTAGTTAAATATATTGAATGTTTCTTTAAAGCATGATAGATTTAGTCATAAAATGAGTGCTGTCCATTTATACTGGCACAAAAGTGTTTTGTTTTGGTTTTTTTTTTTTTTTTTTGAGACAGAGTCTTGCTCTGTGGCCAGACTGGAGAGCAGTGGCGCAATCTCGGCTCACTGCAATCTCTGCCTCCCAGGTTCAAGCAATTCTCCTGCCTCAGCCTCCAGAGTAGCGGGGACTACAGGAATGTGCCACCATACCCAACTAATTTTTGTACTTTTACTACAGAAAGGGTTTTACTATGTTGGCTGGGATGGTTTGATCTCTTGACCTTGTGATCCGCCCACCTTGGCTTCCCAAAGTGCTGAGATTACAGGCATGAGCCACCACACTCAGCCCTTGTTTTGGCTTTTTAACCCAAGGACAGTAATCAGGTTATTTCTCTGGCATTTTGCTTAAAATAGTGCTGGCTACTCCCCCTTTACCTCACCCCCAGATCCATTCATTCTCCACCACAGTCTTCCACTATGGCCTGGGACTCTATCACTCAGTTCCTTATCTCTTGGTCCCTTGCATTTCAGTTCTACCAATGTGAGGCACCAGCATATATAGAGTAGTAGCAGGTAAAAGCTTTGGGTGTGTCTTTCTGTATTTCCTCCATGATTCTGGTTCTGGCAGGGCTGGGTTCTTCATAACTATGTATCTCTGACTACTGCTACTGCTGGATGAATTCCTATTCCCTTTCATTCCCAAGAAGAGTAAAACTCTTCAACTCTTGCTAGTGCTAGTTCTTGGTTACTTTAGCATCCCGTTTGTTACCTTAACCCTGACTACACCTCTATGAGGGGTAGTTTTGTTAAATTCTCTCCAGAATTCCCCAAGTGTGCCTTTTTTTTTCCTGGGTCCTTGACCAGCATGACTTGGGAAGCAAAGTTCAAGCTACTACTCAAGTAAGGGAAAGTTCCCCCAGTCAACATGCTTCTTAAAGAGTTTATGGGTCAGTGAAATGCCTGGATCAGCCTCTGAATTTAGCAGCAATGGGTCTCAAATTCTACCACCTGAAAACCACCTAGGGAGTTTATTAAAAATGCAAATTCAAGGAAAGACCAAAAAATTGTCACAGTTAAGAGAATAAGGAAACACAACAAATAAATGTAGTGTGTTATCCTGGATGTGACCCTATACTTTTACTTGTACTGTTCTTTTTTTCTTTCTGATATTCAAAGATTCCTTCTTTTATTATTTCCTTCCTTCCTGTTTCAGAAACTTCCTTTAGGATAGATATGCTGTTGACAAATCCCCTTAGTTTTCCTTCATCTGAGCATATCTTAATTCCCTTTTATTATTGAAGGATATTTTCACTGGATATAGGATTCTCAGTTGACAGTGCTCTTTCAGCATTTGAAAATATTATGTCACTTTCTTTTGGCCTAGGTAGTTTCTGATGATGATGTCATTCAAATGGTTTTATTTTTCCCTATACAGTGGTGTCTTATATCTCACCACTTTCAATGTTCCCCCGCCCCCTGCCCCCACTTTGGCCTGCAGTTTTCAGTTTGTAACGTATCTTGGCATGGATTTCTTTGGGTTTATCCCATTTAGGGTTTTCTCAGCTTGAATCTGTATGTTTATGTTATTTGGCAAATTTGGGAACATTTTGGCTATTATTTCTATGAATACTTTTTCAGCCCCACCCTCTTTCTCTTTTCCTTCTTGACTTTAACGTCATGAATATTAGATCTGCTATAGTCTCACATGTCTATAAGACTGATATTTTTTTTCAGTGAGTTTTATCTCTGTTGTTCAATTTGGGTAATTTCTATTCTATCTTCAAGTTTACTGATTTTTTTCTCTTTGTCCTCTTGAATCTGCTGTGGAATCCATGGAGTCTATTCAGCTTTTGACTTCACTTACTGTGTTTTTATGTTCCAAAATTTTCATTTAATTCTTTGTATCTTCTATTTCTTTGCTGCTTCTATCTGTTTTAAGTGTGTTAGTGTGTGCTTGTTGAACCATTTTTAGGGTGGCTGCTTAAATATTTTTGTTAGATAATTCCAAGATCTGCATAAATTTGGTTTTGGTATCTTTGATCATCTTTTCTCATTCAGGTTAAGATTTTCCTGGTTCTTGGTGTGATACATGAGTTCCATTTGTATCCTGGGCATTTTAAGTTTTATGTTATTATATTTTGGATCAGATTTAAATCTAGTATTTTAGCAGGCCTCCTCTTGACTATCTACCAGTGGGTGAAGAGTATGGGGTAGTCACTTCATTGATGTCAGATGGGGATAAAAGTCCAGGTTTCCTACTCAGTCTCCAGTGACACAGGGTAGGGAGGGGGGTCAGTTACTACTTGGAGGAGGTAGGAGTTTAGCCTCTCACTAGGCCTGTGTTAACATAGTCTAGGTCAGAGAGAGAAGGGGTGTCTCATTACTACTTGACATGTGGCTTCACATACTATGAGGGCAAGCCTCATTTTCTTTGGGCAGTGGTGGAAAGTCTGGGCTCCCTATTCAGGCTTCTCTGATACCACCCTAGCAGAGGATGGAGGGAGAAGGATGACCTCTTACAGACGTAAAAGGATAGAGGTCTAGGTTCCCCACTTAGCGTTGGCTGGTACATGAGGGACTACAGTTTTGTTTTTTGTTTTTTTTTTTCCTATACTGTTTGCCTGGGGTATGGTGGTTATTGTCTAAAAGGTTTCTGTATTCCAAGATGTCTCAGTCTCTTTCCTGATCCTGCAGGTAAAGAGAATAGACTTTCTGGTGTTCTTTATTTCTTTTTTGTCTGTGCTCATTGGCACAGACTAAAGAGGTATCTTTGTATCCCATTAACACTGAAGTGCTCAATAATCTGTTTCTTGAATGAATGAGTAAACAATAGATAAATGTGGGAGAAATAGGGAAAAGAGTATCTACTCCAACCTTTCCCTGTTCAAAATGTCTCTCCTTTGTTACATTCTCATTAACAAAATCCAAATATCTATATATGTCTCCTACATAGATCTATAAGTGCAATTACATGAAATAATAACAGCAACATATATATGAACAGAAAATGTGTACTAGGACCTGCACTTTGAGGATATACAATCTGACACCAGAGGTAGAGGAATTCCCACACATGTCTACCAATCTCAGTGAATTCCGGAAACCCTTCAGATATTAAAGGAGTTTTCCAAGGACAATTAGGCTACCTAGTGAATATGAACACGGGTTAAGAGAGAAAGTGATGTTTTCATTAGGAGTACCGGAAAGCAATATTCATTTAGGAATTCATTTCTAGAGTTCATTCCTTATGGACTGAATAAGGATTTATCCAGTTTTTCATAATTTAAAATGGATTATAAACTTTGGAAAGTTTATCCAGTAATTTAAATTTTCCTTTCTGTTCAAGCATTCTGAATAACAAGATGATATTTAAAATGGATTTTAATCAAGGAAATGTGTCTTAATTAGAGTTAATGACAAAAAAATCAACATCCATGAAATCAATGTCTACTACTTTTTAATAAGGCTTCTTAAAAAAGCAATGTCGAAAAATTATACCACACTGTGGAAAGTATATTTATTTATATGTACTGCACCAAGACATATTTTACATGGATTTTACAACTATCATTACGGAAAACTTAACAAAGGTAAATTTTCTTGTTAGTAAACACAGCTTTCATACTTGTAGCTGGGAGTAAAATCATGCAATATACACAATAATTATCCATTTTCTAGGCACTCTGTCTTTTTTTTTTTCTTGGAAGCATTTTTGAAAACAGATGAAGCAAACTTTAGATCACTAAAGGACCTAAAAACAAAGGCCAGTTCCCATTCAAGGGACTGAGAAAAATCACAGAGAAATACTGCCCTCCAGTGGCCACCTAAAATAGATATTGGCAATGTACTAGGAATATAAACCTAAAATCAAAGATGTAATTATTCCTTTGATGTATTTCTTACCAAAGACAACAGAAATATGGAGGGTTTTTTTTTGTTTTCAAATTTTATACATGACAAATACAGACAGTTCCTGACTTATGATAGTTTGGTTTACAATTGTTTGACTTTATGATGGTGTGAAAATGATGCATATTCAGTAGAAACTGTACTTTGAATGTTGATCTTTTCAACACTTTTTTTTTTTAAATAAAATAGGCTTTCTGTTAGATAATTTTGCCCAATTTTGGGCTAATGTAAAGTGTTTAAGGAAGCTAGGTTAAGCTATGATGTTTTGTAGGTTAGGTGTATTAAATGCATTTTCAACTTACAATGCGTTTAATGGGACAAAACCCCACCGTAAGTCAAGGAGCATCTGTATAAAGAAACACCTTCCTTGCTGAGTCTATATGTCATTGTCAATCCACAATTGACAAGCACAATAATTTATGTTATATGTATCAGTCTGTACACTCTAAATTAGGTGAATGGTATCTACCAGGAATTATATGGACTCTAGAGTACATACCAATAGAGAAAATGAAGGACTAAACTCTGTATTTATAAGATATTCAAACAAATGGCAGGAATATTTTTTTCACCATCAAAATATATAAAAATATATTCTATTGCTAAGTACTTAATTTGAAGAACACAGATGCCTATGTGTGTTCTTCTCTCTCTCATTCCTGTTGCATTTTCCACAGCTTGAAGCTGATTTAAATCTGGAACCATGATCTTCATTTAAGAGAAACTAGAGAAGTATGAAAGAAACAAATACAAAGAACAACAAAGTTTCCTAAATACTTCTCATACATAGTTCTGTCAACTTAAGAATCCTTTAGAGTCTGAAGTGAGGCTTTTAAAATGATAAATTATAGGGAATGTTGTGTAATAAGTTTTACAACCTATATAGCATTTGCCATTTTAAAAGCCTTAGTCTCACTAAGGCTTTTAAAACACAAAACACACATCTGGGTATTTATTCTCTTCAAATTTTCTTCTACAAACATGAAAGTGCTGTTAGTATAAAAACTACCTGCAGGATAGAGTTCTTTTAACTTCTCAGGAACTGCTTCCAGGTATAAACATAGGCTATCTTAGAAATTTTAGTAAAATCACTAGAATTTAAAAGTAAACAAAGGAGATTATCCTCATGATAATTAATTCAAGATAACAGCTGGTATGTTTTGGCTGTGTCCCCACCTAAATCTCACCTTGAATTGTAACTCCTACAATTCCCACATGTCATGGGAGGAACCCAGTGGGAGTCGATTGAATTATGGGGAGGGGGATCTTTCCCGTGCTGTTCTCATGATAGTGAACGAGTCTCATGAGATCTGATGGTTTTAAAAAGGGGAGGAGTTTCCCTGCACAAGCTCTCTTTTTGCCTGCTGCTATCCATGTAAGGTGTGACTTGCTTCTCCTTGCCTTCCACCATGATTGTGAGGCCTCTCCAGCCATGTGGAACTGTAAGTCCAATAAACTTCTTTCTTTTGTAAATTACCCAATCTTGGGTGTATTTTATCAGCAGCCTGAAAAACACACTAATACAACAGCTAAAACATTTCTACTTAGGTAGAAGTCTGCGAATCCCACCTGATTCACCATAGTATTTCATGAAACAGTCACTTTTTTATCCTCTCATTTTCAATGTCTTAAAAAGACCCACAAAAAGAGGAAAAAATTAGTAGTCAGTATGAAGTAGACAGCAGGACGAGTGTGTACATGAAATGCTCATCAATCTAAATACCACAGGTTTAAGATCCTCTAGTCAAATGGGCAGGAATTGGTATCACAAATGATTATGGAAAGGAATCTAAGTGAAATAGAAAAAAATCTCATGATCTTTTTCTACTTAATTTTTCTGGAAAATAAAATTCCGTATAGTTATTTTGAAAAGAAATCTAGAACTGCTATTTGACAGAACTAGAGTCAAGGGAAACCTGAGCCTAAAATTTGAAACTATATTTAGTAAAACAAATCACTATATATTTTGAATCTTACCGAACATAGTCAAAATATTCTTTGTGCTGATTACGATAAAAAACAGAAAACTTAAGCATGCGTCCTGCAATCACTTCAGCCTTCTCCAACAATTGTGTTAGATGAACTTTTGAATAGTCTGGAAAAAAATCAAAAAAGTTTGTTATTAAAAATTTTGCACCAAAAGTACCAACTATATACTTAATAAAGTGAAGATTATTAAAATTCATCTTTAGGGAATTCAACTTAATAAATAGGAAATTCCATTTAAAAAAGAAAATATTCATTGTCTGTATGGCACATTTTTCTTTCTACAAAAATATTTTTGTTACGGTTTATGGTTGTTTCTTAGAATACCTTTGCCTGTATTTTTCCATTTTTTTGAAATTAGAGATACTGAAATAATTAAGTTAAATAACTTTTCATAATCCAAGTAATATCCATTAGCACCATACTAGCTTTTCTTCAACCAGTTGATAAACTGAATAAAACAAGCTTATAATCTGCAACCAACAGAAAAGTTGGACAGCAAAAATAATAATGAGTATATAAGACTTGGGTACACAAGATGCTTGAAACTCTAAAGCATCTGTCAAAGTAATCTGATTTTTTTTAACCCACTTTTTGTTTTGGAAGTTGTTTGAGAATTGCTGTCTAACTCCTATACCAGAAACTAGGGAAATATTTTGGCCTGTAAAGATTAGTAACAATTTCCAAACAGAAGCAACCTAGTTAAATTGCTCATGGCAACATAGTTTGTTTACTCGCTGCTTCATTGGCTCAATAAACAGTTACTGAGATTAGAACATACGATGTAAAAGGTACTATGCAAAATTAGATGATCAAGTTAAAAGATAAAAATAGATATTACTATTCCTTGCAAAGAACTGGTAATCTAAGAGAAGAGATAAATATATGTACAATAATGATTTATTATGGTAAGTATTAGCATTTTAAGATTGGGATAAGCACAGGGTTTTAAACCCTGTCATAGACTAGAAAAGAAGTAGATTAGCCTGTAGCATTCTATTTTATTTTATTACCAATACATTGTATAGTGCCTAGCTCACAGTATGGGCTTAATTAATGTTGAATGAATTCAATGTTCAGATTAAAAGTCAACTTATACAAAATAGCTTTATCAAAACTTAGAGTCAAGGTTATTGATAAAGCTTATGTGAAAAGTCTGTAAATTACTCTGATCAACAAGAGCTTTGAACAGGTTAAGCTCCTTGTAGATTCAGCCTTTCTAACAGGAGGAAACAAAGTTTCTTTCTAAAAGACAAAAGGAAAGGATGACAGGAGTACTCAAGCAGAGATATCTTTGTATCCCATTAACACTGAAGTGCTCAATAAATGACTGTTTCTTGAATGAATGAGTAAACAATAGATACATGAGTGAGATGAATGGTAAATGTTTCCAATCTAATGGAATATTAAGGTTCAGTTCCACATCAAACCTCCCAAAACAATGGCTTTGAGGTACTTTCTAGTGAAGCAAAGACACACATATGTATACAGGACACTAGTTTAGATGCAGATTTTCTAGTACTCCAGTGAAAAATCTAGTAACACTTCTGCTAGGGACAGTCACTGAGATCTGCCTCCATTCACCTGAATTAGAAAAGGATTTTCCTAGTTTCTGCCTTTCAGTATTGGTGAAAATGAAAAAGGAAAAAAAAAAAAAAAAAGAAAAAAGCTCTGTCCTCTCTCAAAATGAAGCTAAAAAAATATGCTGAGTATATTTTCAAACTGCATACCTTTTTATTTGCACAGTTTTCATCTTGAAAATATCAAACTATGGATATAGAAAAAAAGTGATTTGAAGCCATTACTCAGATTTTTCTGAGAACTTCAGCTTCCTCCAATCAATACAACATTGTTTATTCTGTTACACAATGCTACTGACAATGCAAAAAATGACCAATGTCATATATATCACCTTGCAATTACAAAAAAGAAATATTTTTCTATAATTAGCTTTCCCAGAACAATTAACTTTTTTTCTGTATTTGTACCTAGTTCTCTTACCTGCAGTGCAGAATTCTATAATTTCACTCCATTCAGACACAACATAATCACCATCAACTTGTTTTGAGGCAGTCTGCACTGCTACCGTATATTCAGTTCTTGGGCTTAAAAACCAGTGTCCACGGACAGTCATAGGCAAGGGAACAGCTTTTGCCACCAATTTTGTGGGAACATCCTAGGCATGAAAGAAGGAAGAGAGAGAGAAAAATGAGAGGAGACCGAGAGGGAGGAAGGAAGTGAAGAAGGAAGAAAAGGGAGAAGAGAGGAAGGAGGGAAGAGAGAAGGAGGGAAGGTACAAGGGAAGGAGGGAGGGAAGGAAGAAGGGGAAAGGAGGAAGTTAATTTAGTAGTATAACTTTAATCAACTGTAAACAATGGAGAAGAATTTATTAAATTCCTGACTGACAATAGAATTTTCTGCTTAAAGATACTTAACAATTATTATATTTAAATCTCTTATTTGCCATATGCAAAAAACCAAGAACCAACTTTATCAAGAGACAAGCTTGACGTCATACAGTTTGTTAATAACACAAATGTACTTGGATTCCAGTTTTCTTGATTTCTAATATGGTGTTCCTTTCTGTACACTATATGCTCCTCAAAATGCAACATTCTCATACTAAATGACAAAACTTTAAAAAACAGAGACATAAAAGATAAAGTTCAATAGTATTAAAATATTATATTTGGTTAACTTATCTATCCAATAATTTTACTAAAGCTGCCCATTACTTGATATTTGACATGTTAAAGGAGAAAACACTAAAAATATGAATTTTTACTTCACTTTCATTCAAGTATAGAGTCTATGTGTCTTTCCAAGGATATGGTATTCCAAGTGGAGAGTGAAGAAAAAGGGTCAAATCTTGAACAATTCATCATTTAATATTTGAAATTTAAGATTTCAAAGCTATATAAACAAGGCAAATGTCAGCAAAGAGAATATCCATCACTAGAAAGCATAATCAGAATTGGAACTCAGAAAAAATAATGACTGCACAATCTTGCTCCCTCTTTCACACTTATCTGTAGTATGTATGATCCTCACTTATCTTTAGTATGTATAATTGCACATCTAATAAAAGCAATATTTCTAGGTAAGATAAGAAAGTTCCAAAGTATCTACCAAGTTAAAACTTGATATCAATATTAAGGTATTGATACTGATTTTCATCACTGGTGAAAACACTGCAACATAAGAAAGAATGCTTAAAGCAGATAACTGTTATTTTCTCTATAGATACTTCTGGAGAGAGAGCTATATCAGAAAAGATATATGATATGTGAATAAATATCAGAGAAGTGTTATATGTCTAAAAACATTTAAAAGTTAATAATTTTCATTCTCAAAACTAAAAAGCAAAAGACAACAATTTTCATTATCAAAACAAAAGACAAAAAGCAAAAAGACAGCAGACTATCTAAAGCAATTTTTAGCCCTAAAGTGTTTTTAAAATACCTTGAAGTTCATAAATTGCATCAGATTCCTTGTTTAGCAGTTAAAGAAAAAAATGTGTGCTTCAGGGGAAAACTATGCATTGCCTATAGCACCCTCTTCTGGCTATCAGTCTCTGTTATGGAAGCCATTTTACAATTCTGTAATTTGTAGAAACTAATAACAATTCAGTTTTTCTTGTCTAAATACATACAAATAAATTATGTTCAGTGGAGGACAACTCTCCTCTTTACCCCTCCTATCAGGACTTCCATACCAGTTTATACCTGGATCTACAAATAAGTCTTTTCTTTGGATTACCCTTTGAACTGGTTATAACACCTTATTGGTTTCCTCATTAATGAGTTAAATAAAATCTTTAACATAAATTAATTTTTATATCTAGATGATAGTCATGATTTTACCTTTTTTTGAAAATTATCTTCTAACAATAAGCATGGCATTTCATTTTCTTACAAAACTTATTAGAATGATAGGGTTTTAAAGTTACATATAATTTTTATTTTTTCCAAGTCAAATACATCACATAAGCCATTAATAGAATATTACTCGCTCTTTTAAAATGTCCTCATACTTAGAAAGTTTTAAGATGCAAATGAGCATGAGTATTTGTTAGACTTTACCTTGTGTTTAAATTTATTGGAGTTCTTGTTCTCTTTCTTGTTGAGGTCAATAAAATAGTGTGTAATGCGATCCTTTGATTTTGAATCCATTTCCCAAGAAATCTTGAATGAGTCACACGTTATATTGCTTATTTTGATGTTATGTGGTACAGGAAGTTCTTCCATCTCTGCTATGCCACTGTCTTGTGATTTGTTCCCTGCAAGAAAACAATGCACAGGAAGTTAATTTCCAATTAATGGATTTTCCAGTTTGCAAGGTCTTTAGCTATGTACATATTTCTGAAATCACTTCATTAGTGAATCTGAGATTTCATTTTGTTCATGAAGTAATTTGAGTTTTAATGGTAGTAAAGAACGTTTATAAGGTCATATTACCAATAAAAAGTAGAGATGACTTAGTCCTTATCATCTTTACATTTTCCCTTTACTTTTCCAATTTGTTTTCACAGAGTGAACACAAAAACACTGACACTCTAGTTTTCTAATCTATGACATGTTAGTTTTATACGGTTAGGATCCCTCTAAAAAGCCTCAAGAGCCTACTTTTCTACATGACCAATCAATTTTGCTCTAAAGTAATATCAGATGTTTTAAGCCAGATAATTTCATGGAAATGTTGATAACGAAAGGGTCCATCCAAATGAAGGAAATATTTCTTTAAAAGTCCATGGCCTAGCAGTAACAGTCTATAAAAATTCCACCTCCTCTTTCATTTTGGAAGCATTATATAGAGAAACAGCATGTAATGGTTTTACTACATATACAAATAATACTGAAGACCATTCACTTACAAGTTGCTATCTCAAGGATAACTCTAGAAATCTTTTATCTGTGGAATCTTGAATTTAATTTTAAGGCTAAAAGAAAAAAGATGATTGCCATAGTGATTGATATTAAAATCCCGAAGAATTTATATGACACCTAGTTACTTTAAAGATTATCTCTACACTTCCACTTAGAGAAAATGCTAACACTTGGGCTGACAGTATAGAGCTGGACTTGACGGATCATAGGACAAAAAGAAAATATAGACATGCCAAGTTTGTTTTATATATAGGAAAGACATACTAGAATCAAATTTTACTCAATTTTTTTCTACATTCCCTTTCCCCAGGCCAACATAATGTTCAATGCCTCAAAAGAGAAAAAAATTGTTATTCAAATAAGAAAAAATGTTAGGCCATAAATCAACTACTTAACTTGTTCCCTAACATAATAAAATACTCAACAAAAAAACAACAGTGAATGTCACTTTGTGGCAATACTTTCCATTTCCAGATTAGATTGTTCTCTCCTTCCCCACACTTCCATAACAGTCATTGATATAAACCTTTTGATAATTCCCAACTTCATTAAATCTTTGACCCATGTTGTCTCATCTCAACCTGCATTGTAGCCAGAGGAACTCAAAGGCAATCAGAAACTAATTTCAAAATAAGTTATTTAATTTTATTTCTTGAACAATACTTTTAAAAATCCTTCTTTCTTCTCCTATGTACTTTCTTCACAGACCCGTTTCTCCACATTCCCTCTCCACAAAACTCCCAAAAAAACTACTTCACCTTTAGTTTCCTCCCCATCAGGTTGCATAGAATCCTCAAATTACTTCTAGCTTAAAGCTTTTCAAAAGTTAAGAGCAGGGAAGAAATCAAGTGAAATCCTTATAATGGCCTTGGGAAAGGGAAAGGCAAAAAACACTCAAAACCACAGCAATTAGTAATTTTATACTATTCTGAAAAGCTTACATTTCAACCCATTAGTCTGTGCCACTTGTCTTTAAACATCAGTAATAGCAATGAAAAATGTTCTGAACTCTGATAGTAGAAATTTTTGTAGAAATCATCTGCATTATAACTATGTCCATATAATTTCACAACTGAGTGAAAAAAATACAATTGTTATTTAGGATCATGTAGATAAAAATAAAGCTATTTTGCATTTGATTCAATTTAATGGAAACATAACTTCAATACAGTAACACTATCTAAGATACCATTAATAGTTTTTGCATTTAAACTTCCACTATTGTTATCTTCTTCAGCCTTAAAGTCACAAATGATTATTTCACAGAACATAATACTTTTTTTTTGGATTTTTCCTTCTGATTGTTAAAATTCAAGAGAAAAAAATGTTACTTTTATTATAAGGAAAACCTTTGCTCAAATTATATTTTTCCCATTGGGAACAATATAAAGCTCAAGCCTAGAAATAATTTGTTATATTAAAAATCTTCATTTTCCAGCTACTCATCACAAAACCACTAGATTAACTAGTTCTTAACAAAATCACTAGATGAACTTTTATGCAACTTTCTTACTTGGGTAGGCCAAGTAAAAAATTTAATGTAAATAAATCTTACAAGTTTACATGTAACTTTCTTCTTCCTCACTCTCTGTGAATCAATTTTTAACTGACTGAGATTTTGAGATAAGTGACAGAAGACAATAATTCTGTCTCTAAAAAATGATGAAAAAACAGTTATCCACATGACACGAATAATAATCAGTTACCAGCCAGTACTATCTCAGTTCTGTCAATCAATCATACTTCCCAAAGTAGCTTCCTTTCCTTAGTAAGACTTCATCTTACAGACAATTCTAGCTACATATCACTACCTTACATGCCAAATGGTTCTAACATCTATGGCTACACTGTGGATTGGTACAACTGAATGCAGAATGAATGTACTTTTGTTTCATGTACTTTTGTTTATCCACAACATGAAAGTTGCTTTGAGAACAAACATTTCAAAAGCAGTTTCTAATGACAGCAACTATTGAAATGCAAGCTGAAAACACTCCAAATTACACTAATAATACTTTCTATATATAGCTCTTTTCTCATTGAACTTGTTATCTTATAAAAGAATGATCAGATTTTTGTTAAAAAACAGCTTTATTGAGATATAATTCATATGCCATATAATTCATTCATTCAAAGTACACAATTCAATGGTTTTTGGTAGATTCAAACTTGCGCATCCACCCGTACAAGTAATTAAGAACACTTTCTTTACCCCAAAATAAAACCCCCCTAAGTCATCATCCCTCCCACTCTGCCCACACATACACACGTGACCCCTCCCTTCAGCCCTAGACAATCACAAATCTATTTTCTGTCTCCATAGATTTGCCTATTTTGTACATTCATATTAAATGGTATCATACAATATGTGGTCTTTTGTGACTGGCTTCTTCACATAGCAAAAGGTTTTCAAGCTTCATCCATGTTGTCCCAGTACTTCACTTCTTTTTATTGCAGCACAATATTCCATTGTATGCATACACCATTCATCAGCTGATAGACATTGGGTTGTTTCCACTTTGGGGCTATTATAAATAATGCTACCATGAACATTTGTGAACCAATTTTTGTGCTAACATGTATTTCCATTTCTCTTAGGTGTATACCTAAGAGTGGAATTGCTGTGTCATATAATAATTTATATGTTTAACTTACTTAGGAACTGTCAGACTTTTCCAAATTAGCTATACATTTCACATTCCCATTAGCAGTATATGAAGGTTCCAATTTCTTCACATCCTTGCCAACATTTAACATTTAATATTATCTATCTTTTTTTTTTTATTGAAAAAGGTATCATAGGGGTTGTGTAGTGGTATCTCACTGTGGTTGCAATTTGCATTTCCCTGATAACTAATGGTGTTGGAAATCTTTTCACGTGTTTATTGGTTATTTGTATACCTTCTTTGGAGAAATGTTTATTCAGATTCATTGCCCCTTTTTAAAAATTGAGTTGTCTTTTTTTCTTACTGAGTTGTAATGGTCCTTTACCATCTAGATACAAGTCTATTATCAGATATATGATTTGCAAAAATGTTCTCTCATTCTGTGGTTTGTCTCTTTTCTTTTTTAAAGCACAAAAAATAATTTTGACCAAGTCCAATTTATCTATTTTTCTTTTGTTGCTCATGCTTTTGGGGTCATATTTTAAGAAAACACTGCTTAACCCAAGGTCATGAAGATTTATTTTCTTCTAAGGGTATTATAGTTTTAATTCTTACATTTAAGTCTTTGATCCATTCTGAGGTAATTTTGTATATGGTGTGAGGTAGGGGTCCAACTTCATTCTTTTTCATATGGATATGTTGCTATCTCAGCACTATTGAAAAGATTATTCTTTTCTTATTTAATTGCCTTGGCACCCTTGCCAAAATCAACTGGTCATAAATATATGGTCTATTTCTACACTCTCAAATTCTACGGATCTTGATCCCCAACTCCAGTACTGCACCAACTTGATTACTGCAGCATTGTAGTACGTTCTGAAGTCAATAAAGGTGAATCCTTCAACTTTGTTCATCTTTTCAAGACCTTTTTGGCTATTCTGGGTCCCCTGAATTTCCATATGAATTTTAGAATCAGCTTATCAGTTTCTGCAAAGAAGTTAGATGGGATTTTGCTAAGGTTTGAATTGAATCTATAAATAAATTTGGGGGTATTTTCATCTTAATAATATTGTCTTCCAATCTATGGAACATGAGGTGTCTTACCATTTATTTAGGTCTTCTTTAGTTTCTTTCAACATGATCTGTTTTACAAGCCCAAAATAGGCAAGAGTGTTTAAGGAGAAAGTAAATCCACATTATCAATGAAGAGATCACTGTAGATTAATTCCCTTTTAAATGTCTATTGTGGAAGTTTACAAGCATACATCAAGTAAACAAAATAATGCAATGAATCTCCATGTACCTATCACCCAACTTTAAAACACACTGACATTTTGCCACTTTTGTTTCATTTATTTACCATCTGGTTTTGAATTCATTCACCTTTTCTTAGATAAATTTTGTTTTGATGGAATTTCAGACTTACAAAAAAGTTGTAAAACTAGTACTAAGAGCTCCCATATACCCTTTACCCAGATTCTCTACTTGTTAACATTTTACTGAATTTGCTTTATTATCTTCTCTGTCTCTCCCCCTGCCACCTCTTTCTCTCCACACATACACACACACATTTACTTCAGAATCATTTGAGAGTAAACTGCCCACAAGATGGCCCTTTATTCCTAAACACTAAATTGTATATTTTATTAGATATTCTCTTACACAACCCAAGTATAATGATTAAAATCAGAAAATTACTATTGCCCTATCATCTAATCTATAGACGTCATATTTCAATATTTGTTTTTTAAAAAAATCTGCATAGCAGCAAAAACAAAGTCCCAAAACCTTGTGGTCACAGGTTGCTATTGGGCCATCATGTCTCTTTTAATCTGGAATAGTTCTTCAGTCTGTTTGTCTTCCATATTTGAAAATAATTTTGTAAAATGTTCCTCCATTTGGGTTTGTCTGATGTTTCCTAATCATTGAGATTTTTCTTTTTTTTTGGCAGAAATACTGTAGACACAATGTTGTATATGTGATAATTGGTTTGTTCCATTACTGGTAAAGTTAATGTTTATCACTTGGCTAAGTTAGTGTCTACAAGGTTTCTCTATTTTTCCCTTTTAATTAATCAGCATTTTTGTGGGGAGATATTTTGAAACTATGTAAATGTCTAGTTTTACATCAAACTTTACCCCACTAATTTTAGTATCTGCTGATGATTCTTCCCTGAATCAATTACAAATTTGCCAAATGGTGATTTTCTATCATACCATCTACATTTATTACTTGTGGTCCCCTATAAGGAAGAACTTCTCCATTGTTTATAACACTAGACTCTCAGGTATCCTATTATTCAGCATGGGCTATAATGTGGGTTTGAATGTTTGTGTCTCCTCCAAAATTCATGTTGAAACTTAATCCCCAATGCAATAGCATTAAGAGGTGGAGTCTTTAGGTAGTAATTAGGTCATGAGGGGTCCTCCTTTGTGAATGGGATTAAGGCCTTCATAAAAGAGTCTTCAAACACAGGTTAGCCCTTTTGCCCTTCCAACTTCTGCCATGTAAGGACACAGTGTTCATCCCCTCTCTGGAGGATGCAGCAGCATGGTGCCATCTTGAAGCAGACAGCAGCCCCCATACACAAAATCTGCTCACATTTTGACCCTGGACTTCCCAACCTTTGGAACTGTGAGAAATAAATGCCTATTATTTATATATTACTCAGTTTCAGGTGTATTTTTATAGCAGCACAAATGAACTACGACAGTCTGTTACTATTAGTTATTTTGTTGCTTAACTTGACTCACATTTGGCCAATATAAGCCCTTCAAGCTGGTTCCTTTTGGCATGTCCCCGTCATTATTTGAGTACTTTCTTACTTTCTTCTATTAACAAGGTGTTTCAGGCTTATTTTATAGTTTCATACCCAAGCCTTGCAATCAGCCATTTCTCTGAGGAGCTAAGGCTCATTTTGGTAGAGGATAGCATTTGAGACTAAGATCTGAGTATTAGGCTTGCTCATTACTGTTAGAGTGTTATTACTTCTAGGGTCTCTCAATGGCTACAAGAGATAGGAAATACATGCATATGTGTGCATACTCATATCTGTATTTCTACACTTTCATATAACAACACCATAGGTTTATACTGATACATCCAATTCTAATCCAACATCACGGGGTTCATTCCAGTTTTCCTCTTTACCATCTCTACAATCACAGGTTAAGTACACCTTATCCGAAATGTTTGGGACCAGAAGTGTTACAAATATCAATTTTTGTTCCGAGTTTGGAATATTTGCATTTTTAGGAATGCCAATCTGAAATCTGAAATCTGAAAGCCTCCAATGAGTATTTCCTTTGAGTGTCATGTCAGCACTCAAAAAGTTTTGGATTTTGGAGCATTTCAGATTTTAGATTTTCAAATTAGAGATACTCAACTGGTACTTCAACAGTGAGGAACCTGGCTCTCATTATTTATATTTACTTATTTGCTCAATATAGCATACACTGAAGCAGTTTCCGCATTGCTGATTCATTCCACTATGGAAAACCTATTAACCAGTTCAACATTTCCTTGCAATTCCTTTTGTATTTGGGCTGAGAGTTTCAAAACACTATTTTCAAAAATTACTTGAAAACTTTACCTAAAAAACTAAAAGGTAATTTTTACCTAAAAAGTGTTGAACTTAGTTAAGAATATGCATGCTGAATTAGTTTTTGGTGTTTACTACTTTGAAATGGATCAAATGGATAAGTTAGGTGGGTAGATGAGTATGTGTACAGTAAATCATAAAGTGTCAATTGAAGTAGTGTAGACTATACAATTCCTTCAACTTTTCTGTTTGAAAGTTTCCTAATATTAGTCAAAAATAAAATACAATGGCAAAATCTATTTTTTTGCCTTCAATATGATTATGTTATTCATAGGGAATGTAGTTTATCTGCTTCATTTTGAATATAAAAGCAATTAATATGGTTCCAAAAAACTACATACACACACAAAATACTTAAGTATCACCTTCCTATATTTCCTGTTTCCACCCAGCTCCTGAAGATAACTGATATAACATTAAGAGTTAGATGGTCAAATCAGGCTTATGGGTATCAGAAATATACAGTACCAAATTTTATGAATACTTTAAAAGATAAAGGCAATCACAAGAAATAGGCAATGCATGGAGAAGACTGAGACTCTCAAGGCAACTCCCAAATCTTTACACTCCCCTCCTGTCCCCAATTAATATGCCCTCTTGTTGAGATTTAACATATAATGTTCTAAATGGTGTGTGTAAAATAACACACAATGAAAGCCATTTCAATTATATCTCTTTTATACCCCTAAATTACATAGCATTGATACATTTTCCAGTGAGCCATGTTCCAAAAATCTATAAATTTCAGGCTTACTTACAATAAGACCAAGTATATCTAAAAAGCATTTCACAAATAATGCCTCTTCATTAACATTCCGCTAGTAAGTCTCATTAGTGTGTTTAAAAGGAAGTCTGGTTACTAGCATGTTTGAAAAAGAATTTGACCAGGTCATCTCTTTCTTTTCCTGAAATCTCTGATAAAGGAGGAAAATGAGTTGACCATTAACAAATCCATTAACCATTAACAAATCCCATTCGTTTCTGGCCTTCATTTATTTCCACTGCTTTTGTTTTGTTTTGTTTTGAAAAATACACATAGAATCCTGCTCTATTAGTTAGGTTTAATATTTTTTCTGTTTTCTGCCACTTTAATATCTTTTTAAATCTTTATTATTTCCATTCTGGTGTTTTATTAGGGAATTATATAGTTGTTTTTCCTTAGTATTTACGATAGGAGTTTACTTCATGTGTTTCTACTCTTTTTGCCCCCCATCGGTAATAAATGTTTAAACCTATCCTCTTTCTCTGACCAGTACTTTAGGCATATCTTAGAATCTAACACATAGGGTTTTCATAATTTTTTAAAAGAAATTCTGTAATTTCAGTTTTGTTTCCTCTTACACTCAAGAGTTTATTAACAGAACTTTTTTCCCCCCAAGGTGGGAGGTACATTTTAATTTTTTTATTTTGCTATCAATTTCCAGCTTTACTTACTGCATATGATCGAAGTGCTGTCTGTAATTGTTCTGTTTTATGACATTTAGTGATGCTTTGTGAATTAATATTTAATATATTTTTGTGAATGTTCCATATGTGGTACATTCTCTATTATCAGGGATTAAAGATATAGGTATAAATGTAGATATAGATTTATAAGATCTATCAATTATATTCTTTAGTATGTATTCCTTATTTTTGTCCATTTTATCTTTCTCAGACTGAAAATACTGTGTTAAATCTTTTATCACCATGATACTTCAACATCATGTGTCCTTCCATCTCCTATAGCTTCTGCTTTTAAATACAAGTGCTTTATAACTTGGTTCATAAGTATTAAGTGCTATACTTTCACTGTGAATTATGGCTTTTATCATTTAAAAGTGTCCTTCTTTGTCTTTTTGGTTGAAATTCTTGTCTAGTTATCAGGATGGCAACTCCTGTTTTCTTATTATTTCTATTTGCTTTGCATAGCTTCTCTCCTTGACTTTTTTTTAGCCTTCTGAATCACTTCGTTTTAGGTATCTCTCTTTTACAGAGCAAGCAGTTGGATTTTCTTCCTTGAGAGCCAAATTTAAAAATGATTTTTCTACTTATAATAGATGAATTAGGCCTATTTACATTTACTAATATTACTGATATGTTTGTTCTCAAATGTATCATATTTATGTTTCAATTACTGTGTGCATTATGTTGTGCTTGTATGTCTTTCTCTACGTGGGTTTTCTTTGGTTTACTTTTCTCATTTCTTTTAGTATTTAGGAAAAAAATTGTGTTTTTCTTCTATTTACCATTGTATTTATATTTTTTAAAAATGTGCTTTATCTCTTGCTTTCTTATTTAACACTTTACTGCCTGTGACCTCAAGTCTGATAAGAAACATTTATAACCTATTCTCTCTGAAGCCTGTTACTTGGTGGTTTCATCTGCATGATAAAACTTTGGTCTCCACAACCCCTTAGTAACCCAGATATTTCCTTCTACAGATAACTCTTTCAACCAGTTGCCAATAAGAAAATTTTTAAATCTACCTATGACCTGGAAGCCCCCTTCCTCCCAATTTTAAGCTGTCCTGCCCTTCCAGATCAAACCAGTGTAAATATTACATGTATTGCTTGATGTATTATATCTCCATAAAATGTATAAAAGCAAGCTGTACCCTGACCACTTTGGGCACATGTTGTCAGGACCTCCTGAGGTCACCAGGGCATCCTTAACTTTGGCAAAATAAACCTTTTAAATTGATTAAGACCTGTCTCAGATACTTTTGGGTTCACAGGTACAAAGCTTAAGATACAATTTCACTAAAATGTATCCCCTCACTCTCAGTTAGTTCAAATGTGACTTTTAAACATTTCAAGAAAGCCATTTTTGGCTGGCTCAGTGCCTCATGCCTGTAATCCCAGCACTTTGGGAGGCTGAGGCAAGCTGACTGCTTGAGCCCAAGAGTTTGAGACCACCTTAGGCAACATGGCGAAACACTGTTTCTACAAGAAATGCAAATAATTAGCCAGGTGTGGTGGCACACACCTGTAGTCCCAGCTACCTGGGAGGCTGAGGTGGGAGAATCATCTGAGTCTAGGAGGTCAAGGATACGGTGAGCAGTGATTGTGCCACTGCACTCCAGCCTGGGGGACAGAGTAAGACCTTGTCTCAAAAAAAAAAAAAAAAGCAATTTTTAAATATTGGTCAGTGTCCAGAATAATAATTCCATGTATTTAGGAAGATGCATAAGTACATATCATAAGCTCTGTATTGAGAGAATCTTGAAAGGATTTCGACTCATTAAAACATTTTAAGTGTACACAAGAATAATAAGCCAATTTTATACCTACCTTCAAAATCACATACATCAATCTATGCATATAAAAACCAGTGCTGTTGTGGTGAATTTATGAATTTCTATATATCAGTAAATTATTGTCAATATTGTTAAAGCAAACTAAATATGGGCTGAGAAGGACTCCCTAATTCTATATTTGAGTCCTTGTGGATGAACTGAAACCTAACTTAATAGGTAGACAAGACTGAAAACCTAAGAGTATGCGCCTGTAACAATGGCTGAGTCTTGGCCAATCCCATCAGCCGTACTTCAACCACTCACACACTGCTGAGTGTTCAAACTGTTCAAATAACGCAAATGCCGAGCAGTAACCAATCCAGTTGTTTCTGTGCGTCACTTCTGATTTCTGCATGTCACTTCCTTTTATTATTTTTTTGTCTATGAATTTGTTCTGACCACATGGCATCCATGGAGACTCTCTGAATCTGCTGTGATTCTAGGGGCTGCCCTATTCGCGAATCATCCATTGTTCAATTAAACTTTAAATTTAATTTGGCTGAGGTTTTTCTTTTAAAAATATATTCTATAAATTATCTATTCTGTAAGTAGTAGAGATTACTCAAACTTCCATATTTTTCTTTTTTCCCCTTCTCTCTCAAGAATTAAAAAGTTGATTTTAAACAAACACTACTAATTACAATTATTATTCTAATCTAGGGCCATATTACACAATAGAAATCATTCACCATAATAATTCTCGTCTCGTTGTTTATAGATGTATACATGTGTATTTACCTAGTGAACATACAATATACACATACACCACACAATATTTCTCTTTTAATAGCTTCATACTGAGACAAACTATTTAACTATTAAAGTTCTTATTTTAACAAAATTCTTTAGAATCTGAGATTTGTAAAGTATTTATCTCTGTGAAAGATAAATCATTTAAAAAGTTACTTGGCTTTCAAGATTACTGCATGAAGTAGATACCCCAATTTGATCGAAAAAAGCAGCTTTATCTGAAATAAGAATTAAAATAGTCTCTTAATAAATCAGACGTGCTCTGGCAAATACTGCAATAGAACATATCTAATTTATTGAAGTCTTCCTTGTTTTGATCATCTTCTGGACACCATTGTTCCTTAGTCCCACCAATTTTGCCTTGAAAACAATGAATAATTTTTCCTCTACATAATATCTTTCCTTGAGTGCTCCAATAAAAGTCAACCTAAAATCTTAGCTACAGTAGTGAAGAGGGCCTAAATGACTCCATTGAAATAAAGAGAGTGTTTGCAAAGGTAATGATGGTAGTTAGTTTAAATAATAAGCCTTAAGCCATCTTTCTAAGAAACAAATTGTAGGTGTTAGGTTCACCTCCCTTAAAAGCAGCAGTCAAGAGCAACTTTCTCATGTTTTATTTCCTTCCTAAAGTTCTAGTGATTAAAAAACCTCTAACAAAGAATAGATATGACTATTTTATAATTGTAATTACGTGTTTGTGTTTAAATAAATATATGTTTTAATAACTTCCATTACAAAGTCAGAGATGTAGTATGCTGGGGGAAAACTGCTTTCCTCATCACTAAAAACAACTTTGAAATATTGTAATACTTTCAAGTTCAGTAAAAGAAAAACTAATTAAGATAGCAATAAAACTCAAAATAGTAACCACAACTAAACACTGAAACTATTCTCTGCTTTACAATAAACTCTCAAAATAAAAACACTCTTAGTGGTAACATTGAACATTGTTGGAACTTTCAGGAAAAAACAAGTATCACTTTATCAATAACATTTACATATTGTTTTGTAACCTATTTTTTATTTAATAATTTATGCACATTTTCACATGGCTACATATAATTATAATCTTTTTGTATTCTATTCTATTAATCAGTCATCCTAATACTGAACATTTAGATTGTTTCCAGTGTTTTCCTGCAATAAGACTTTAATCAACACTATTCTAAGTACATTTTGGGGCATATCTTTTTTTTTATCTTTGAAGAAATCCCAAGAATTGCAAATGTTGAATCATATTGGTTTTTACCAATCTGTATTCCCAATTAGAGTTTTAGGGTGCCTATTTTTTGCACCCTTACCAATTCTATATACTGTTATTTAAAACACACACACACACACACACACACACACACACATACACACACACATATATATATATCTCAACAGGCAAAAATTAAAATCTTATTTTATCTTAAAAGAGCAAAAAGTGAATCTTGACCTAAACCTCCCATTTTACACAAAAGTTAGCTCAAAATAGATCAAAACCTATAAAACATGAAGCAATAAAAGTTTTAGGGAAAGAAAAGGAGAAAATCACTGGGACCTAGAATTAAGCAAAGAGGTCTCAGACTTAAAAGCATGATTCACAAAAGGAAAACTACTCAGATACTCCCCTTATTTTGTTTTTGCCTTCTTGAGGTTTTATTCTACCACTGTGTTTCAGCTAATTTCTCCTTATGTGTCTCAAATGTTTGCTTTATATATCTTGATGCCATAGTATGAGGTATATGTACTTGAGAGTTACGTCTTCATTAGGGATTACAGCTTTTTAAATTAAAAATGACAGGTTATCTTACTTAATAAGTATAATATATTGCTATGGTTTGTCCCCATCAAAACTCATGTTGAGGCTTGATCCCCAAGATTTAGCATTGGGAAGTGAGGCCTTAGTGGCAAGTGTTTGAATCATGGGGGTTCTGCTCTCATCAGTAGATTAATACCATCTCATGGGAGTGAGTTCTCACCCTAGCAGAAAGGGGACTAGTTTCAGAGAAAGCAGGTTGTTATAAAGTGAGCCCAGCCTCTAGTGTATGTTTCTTTGGATGTCTGCTTGCCTTGCTGCTTCTCTACCATGCTGTGACACAGCACACAACCCTCACCAGAAGTCTGCTAGGTAGAGGCCCTCCACCTTGGACTTCTCAGCCTCCTGAACTACAAGAAGTAAATTTCTTTTCTTTATAAATTACCCAGTCTTGGGTATTCAGTTATACCAACAGAAAATAGACTGAGACCTATATTAATTACATCTTGAAATACTTTTGCATCCTGCTTTATTTTAATTTGTGTGTGTGTGGAATAATTGTTAGTTCTCCATCTTACTTCATTTTTTGTTTTAAATCATTTTAAAGTAACTTTTTAGGTGCATCTTTTGTATTTTGACTAAATTGAGTATTTTTGCCTTTTATCAGGAGTATTTAACTTACATTTGTTTCTTCTTGTCTATGAGATCTTATTTTTTACATTCCTTGTTTTTCCTTAGTTTCTATCTTTCACTATATGGATGGTAATTTCTTTGAAATCTCTTTTCTACCATAATTTGGAAGTTATAAATCCCATCTTTTACTAGAAGTTATTTTTCTTTAATATCAAGAGTGAAATAAATACTTATCAAACCTTCCATATGTAAAATGAAGAAACTGAAATACTTTTACTTTTAATTTCTGATGGCATATTTTATGATTTTAGAGCAATTTTTAAAACTTTTATTAAAAAATGAACTAGTTCCTTCAAAATAATTTATGAGGTTTTCATTCCATTTCAGAACCTCATTTATCTTTTATACCCCATCAAAGGCATTTACAAACCTTTGCTTGACAAACCTCATGGTGCTATCTCCCCTCTCTTCACACCAGACCTGGTGCCATGCTCATATGCATATCTGCATTCCCTACCCCAGGTACCTCTTCCTTATAGGACACCTCCACCAACACTTTCTTAAAGCGGGGTAGGGTCGATTGGCTGAGGCACTTTTCTCCACTCTAACTCCTCCTTGGCAATGATTCCATCATCACCACCACCACCACCACCACCACCATCTTCATTACATCCACCTGACTCTTGCCTGGTGCAGTTCTGTGGGAAGAAATTAAACACTGGGGCCTTATTTTTGCCTCTTGCTTTTACTGTTCCGATAAATGAATATTATTCAGTTTGGTTCTTTGGGAACCACCAGTATCTGTATATTGGATCTGTTTCTGTCCTCCATGTACATCATCATTTATTTTCATCTGTATCTTTTCCTTTACATTCTGAAAGAAAAATTCGAAGTGCTTCCCCCATCTGTCTGATTTTTTTCCAGTGTGGCTTCCACTCTTTGCTACCAATGGAACTTTAAAATTAGTATAACATTATTAATTTTCTAATGTTCTCTCCTGTTCTCAATTAGGTCTCTTTATATATTAGTTTATTATTTTAACTAATCTTTCATCTTCATTAAACCCAATCTTAAATTTTATTGAGAACACAAATCAGAATCTATAAAATTTAGTTTTACTATTAAAAAAACACAGAATTGTCATTTTTCTGCCTCTTATTGGTAAATTTTCCTCCACCTATTTCTCTGTAGAATTGTTTCATAGGTAGGTCTCATTTTGTTTTTTCTTAGGTAGGTCTCATTTTGTTTTTCATCCTGTGGAGGACCTAGAAACTTCTTGTTTTTAGGTCTAGCATAGGATTGATGGATCCTACTTAAATCTCTTTTCCTACAAGAGGATGCTATTAAAATTTTCCTCTTAGATTTTAATCTGAAAGGGTAGTTATATATAAGTTTCATTTTTCTAGTTAAGAGACTCTAAAGTCTGTGAAGAGAAAAAAGAACTAGAGATAAGGAGAATCACAGCAAATAAACTTCATATTAGTTTATTCTCTTGGTTTGCTTAATCTACTAATCAGGGGCTGGCTTTCTACTACTAGTATTCTGCCTGGTCTGACTTTTTCCGCCAGTTACAATTTGTAACTAAGTTTGAATTCTTCCCTTGAAATGCTGATTCACATGGAGAAGTGTCTTATCACTTTAGAGGTAAGCCTCATTACCATCAGGAGATACAGCTTCATTTTCTGTGGCCCCTAGCATATCTGCTTTCAATAATTATTAATCCATGGCAACAAGGTAAATTCCAAGTGAACCTGCTAGCTGTCCATCCTTCTCTCTATCCAATCACAGGGTGACAGCACAGATCTTCCAAGAACTTCTCTACTATTTTTCCTGCAATGCTGTATAGTTTTCTGAGGAGGAGGAATAAAAACTTTTACAATGGGATTCCATGGATAAATTATATGACACATATTACTCAGGGAGTATAATGTTGATGGAGCCCTTACATAAGTTTTATTGTTAAGAAGAGTTTTCCTCTATTTTCATTTCTTACTTTTTTTTTTTTTTTTTTGAGACGGAGTCTCACTCTGTTGCCCAGGCTGGAGTGCAGTGGCCCCAGATCTCAGCTCACGGCAAGCTCCGCCTCCCGGGTTTACGCCATTCTCCTGCCTCAGCCTCCCAGTAGCTGGGACTACAGGCACCCGCCACCTCGCCCGGCTAGTTTTTTGTATTTTTTAGTAGAGACGGGGTTTCACCGTGTTAGCCAGGATGGTCTCGATCTTCTGACCTCGTGATCCGCCCGTCTCGGCCTCCCAAAGTGCTGGGATTACAGGCTTGAGCCACCGCGCCCGGCCCATTTCTTACTTATTTTGACCCAGGTCTTATGGAGGGGATAGTTTGATGCTTATGCCCAAAAGTACCATCTTACTTGGAAATTCTTTAATATATATTAAGAACAGTAATTTTTTTTTATCAGACTTTTGAACTTTTCATCGTTTTTGGTTTTTTAATTTGACATTTCTGGCAGCATTCACCAGATTATTCTTATGGAGTTTATTATAATATTAGTAGATAAGAGTAAATACCAGAGTTACAATTTTTATGTCTCCCATCCATATGTGTTTTACAGATTTAAGACCACTACAGTTATGGATATCCAACTTTCAGAATAAAGTAAGTTAGGAACTGAGGATTAAAATAAACAGACAACAAGGTGTGGGACTGGGGTATAATGGAAGTAAAGATTATGCTACCCTGCACAAGAAAGGTAGAAATAGGCTGGCATATTAAGGTAGCATTCAAAAGAGGGCAAAACACAGATGTTATTCAGGAAAAGACAAGCATGAATTGCAAGACTGATCCAAGAAGGATTGAACAAAGTTAAAGAGTAAAGTAATAGAACCCCATGGGCAGATCTCTGAATTAAGCCAAAGGCCAGTGCAAAATTTTAAATTTCATTTACAGTAAGGTAAACTGCGTTTGTTAGGAAACCTCTGAACATTTATCACAAATTACATACCTCCACTATGCTAATATCCCAATGAATTTCCCATGTTGATAGCTATATCCCACATACATAAGTTCACAATAATTAGTTACAGAGTGGCTAAGAGTGTGCCTACTGGTCATACAGACATGGGTTGGAATTCTAGCTATGCTACATGGAGTTGTTTGACCTTGAGTAAATGTTAACAATCCGGTAAGTCTGTTTCCTCATAGGGTAAATGAGTATGAAATGAGGTTATACAGACATATAAAACATCTAATACATCTGGCATGTAGTAGACAATAAATGTTACATGATTTAACAATGCACTAATATAAAATACAATTATTAATTCACTCTATCCTTTGGTCTAATTAATGCATAACTTTTCTAACTCATTCCAGAATATCAGTGCCTCCAGTAATCTTTAATGAATGTTTTCCTTTGAAATCCCCCCACTTTTCTGACATTCATTAGTGTCCAGATATATTCAAGTATTTTTGAATAAATCCATACATACTGAGAAAGGTAATAATGTTCTAATTTTGACGTGATGATATTTTAGTATTAACAATTTCTAAATTACCTCATGCTTCTCTCTCAAATATGCTCTCCTCCTTTTTGTTGTGTTGTTTGTTTTAACCAAATCACTTTGCAAATCACATCTAATTTCCTGCCTTTAAGGTCTCCTTTAACTTTATAGCTGGCCACCCTGCTTGGTGTATTATTTCTTTCCACAGGTGTCTCATTTTTATTTTTAAAGAATAGTTCACTTTTATTACCTCTTTTCTATGCATCTAATCCTTAAGCCCCTCTTTCTGAATTATTTCTCTTTTTTTTTTTTTTGAGACAGAGTTTCACTCTTGCTGCTCAGGCTGGAGTACAATGGCACAATCTCGGCTCACCGCAACCTCCGCCTCCCAGGTTCAAGTGATTCTCCTGCCTCAGCCTCCCTAGTAGCTGGGATTACAGGCATGTGCCACCACGCCTGGTTAATTTTGTATTTTTAGTAGAAACGGGGTTTCAGCATGTTGGTCATGGTTGGTCTCGAACTCCCAACCTCAGGTGAGCCGCCCGCCTCGGCCTCCTAAAGTGCTGGGATTACAGGCATGAGCCACCGTGCCCGGCCATCTGAATTATTTCTCTTACATTTATACTTACAGCACTTCCTAGTTATCTGCATTTTTTACAGTTTTTTCATCTCATTAATAAAGATGGTCAAAAAAGCATAGTTACTCAATAACCAGAGTATCCAAATAACATTTCACCCTGATTTTGGATCTTAAAATCTCTAATTATTCTGTGATTATAGTTCCTGGGCTTGTCTGCAATCCATATAACAGTACTTCTTTACTAAGGGAATTCCAATTCATTTTTCAAGGAAGTTTTATGAGGTACTATTTTATTCTTCACCAATGATGAAACTACATTTATTGAACCAGCTGCAAGGCTACTGAAATCTCCTGATACTAACACTTTCTCACAGTTTCTCATTACTCTAAGGGTTAGGAGTTACAAATGGAGGACATGGAAATTTAACTGTGATAATATTAGCAAACTAGTTCTATATGGAATAATCTGACAACTAAATATTAATGAAAACTTTTCCTCTCTGGCAAACTATGTGGTCAAAAACAAGGAACATGACCACCCTGGAACTTAAGACTTTGAAGTCCAAGACACTAATATCTGAAAGAACCTAAATGCAGTTAATTCACAATCATGGATTTTAGAGTTTTGAGCTGTTATGAGAAGCCAGGAAAACTTGTTTACCTCTGTGGTGCCAATCCTTCACAATATAGCACTAGATCTCTACAGTTCGTAGAAGAGACACAAAATTGTGATTCCACTGACATAAGAAACAGCACAAAATTAAGGCTTTACACTCCTATTTAAAAGCTTATCTCTCTTAGCCATATCCAGTGTTAAATTCAAAGTTAAATTGTTTGATCAATTTTAAATGGATGTGATCATTGACGCTAAAGGTGAACTGAAGCACTAGTAAACAAGTAGCAAATGAAAAAGTGAAACTCATTGAGTACCTATTATGCAGTTAAATTATTCAAAATATATGTACATGGGCTAAAAAACAGTAAATAAAATGTTATTTTAGTCATCGCTCTTTATAAAAGCCAAACCAGCAATGGCAATGACAAAATACAGCCATTTTGTTAAACATGTTTTAAAGATGAGGTAAATTTGTTTTTCACTTGCCTCACTAGTCAAAGAGTATTAAAACTATTCAGCAAATCAAGTTTAAAAAGCAGTTAGCAGATGGTGACACAAAAAACATAGTTTTTCTAAAGTTAAACAGAAATACGTAACAAATCAAACAATTATATTATATGATTAAAAAAAGAAAGACTAGATGGTAATTTTAGACATCAGAGTCTAGTCCAGGCAAGTTTAGTCTAGTCTAGTCTGGCAAATCAAGGCATAAAAGGTTTCTTAGTTAACCGAAATAGACAATATTTATTTAAATACAGCATTGGATCAAAGCTTTTTAGTAATAGGAACATTTATTAAGCACTTATTTATACCATGCAGACAGTAACTTGAGTGTTTCACAATAAATTTTAATTTTTAAATTATATTTATCAATTACTAATTACCACTATCCCCATTTTGACAGATAAGGAAATGAGATACAAAGAGGTTATATGACTTGCCCAGTATCAAATAACTGATGTAAAAGAGAAGATTTTATTCCAAGTGGCCTAGCATTCAAGTAGAGGTTCCTAACCACTGTACTACACCTGCCTTACCATAGTTGCTCTAGAACTATTTGTATTGTTTGGGGCAAATCACTTAACTAATCTTCATTGTTCTGTATTTATAAAATAATAGAACTGCTCTGCATTAGATTTTCCCTAAAGTCACTTCCAATTCCAAAAGTAGGAAAACTTAAGGTTAGCACCTTTTTTCTCAAGTGCAATTTTCTTAAGCTTCTTGAATTTATTATTATTAGTTAGCAGTATTTTCCATCACCTTATGATTAAATTAAATATATATTTACATCCAAGAATTATTTTCTGGCAATATTTCCCTGCAAGAAGACAAAATGAGACACTATGGTTTAGTGGAGTAGGACTAGAAAAGCTTGGTTTCTGGTCCAACATGTCTCACTGACATGTTACATAGGCTTATCTGAGTCACTCAGCCTCTCTTTAACTCAACTGCTAATTTTTAAATTGAGGGAACTTGTCAATACCTCCCATTCTTTTTTATGGTATTTTGTTGTCTTGATTTGAAAAAACTTAAATGATAAAAAACAGAACGGATCAAATTTATTTAATAGTTGACTGTGCCTATCTTTTTTTTTTTATTTATCATTTTATAGTATTAAATCCGCAACAAAGATACCCACGAGTAAATAAAAATAAAATAGGAAAAGGGGCATACCTATTCACTTTGTTATTAGCAAGTCAGCACAATAAATGGTGTGAAAGGAGAAAGAAGCTGCATTAAACTTAGGGTCTGAACTGCTTTTGCTGCTGCTTTTCTCTACTATTATAGAACAAATACAAGTTGTTTGCATAATTCTATTTGTCGGCTTTTTCATGTACATGTCCCTTTGTTATTTTTACAAGACTTCAGTGAGCACCTGTATTTTGTGTTTAATACCATGTAGTTAACAAAACTCTGAGGAAATTATACATTTGAAGTGATTTTACTACATGATTCTAAACCTGCCTTAGGGAAAATTGTATCTGTCCCTATTGATGTGAACTCAAAGTTGTTCGCTTTTTTTCTCTCTAATAATGATCCTTGTTCTCCAAGTGTACTGAGTAATCTTGAAAATGTTTCCATCTACAAGCAAATTCATATAATTGACATATATAAAGGTACTTGCATAAAATAAGAAACATAAATTATCAAGTCAACTTCTTTCTGCAAAAGTGATCACTATTCATATCAAAATAAAATAAATTCTTACTTTATCAACATATATATCCAATTAGCATAATGTTGTGACTTACAAAAGTTATCGATACAACAATTTTGGGTATGAAACAAAGCAGCTTCATGAAACTCTGCAAATAGAGACTAGTCAGTGAACCTCATTTTAATTTATTTATTCCTACCTGAGTAACTACAGACACTTTTATTATAGGAAACTTATTGATGGGTACTTCATTTTTATATACCGTACTAGAGAATATGAATATCAAACTATGTAAAGAATATCTTCCATGTGCAAGACGTTGAACTAGTAACACTACAGCAATTTATTCCTAACTCTACTTCTTTGGCTTCCCACTTTTTATCACTTAAATAGCACTTGCTTATTTTTATGAATATATGCAGGACAACCCAAATATGATTGAGGCATCAAAAAGTCTCTCAAAATACTTAGAATATTATTTTTCTATGTGTGGCCAACATCAGCTAATTTCAAAGCAAACAAATAATATGCTGAGGACAGATTCCACATCTCTCCAAAAATAATAAATTATGTACGCTTAAACCCAGGAGGCAGAGGTTGCAGTGAGCCAAGATTGTGCCACTGCACTCCAGCCTGGGTAACAGAGTGAGACTCTCTCGAAAAAAAAATAAATAAAATAAAATAAAATAAAAATAAAAAAGAATAAATTGTGCACATAAAATCTATACTGCTACATTGTAATATGAGGTGGGTTATCATGAGATTAATGAAGCTTAATATTCAGGGCCCAACACATAATTTTTTATTTATTATTTTGTGTTCTTTTTTCTAAAGAGAGTCCCTCAAACTATATCAGACCAAGATCACACAAAAAATGTTTTTTAAATGAATATATGAATCCAGCCCTATTTTTAACCTATTCTTTAAAGCTAATCTCAAGCTCCACCTCCCAAAAGCCTTTCCTGATGACTATGGGGTCTACAGATAGCTCTTCTCTCAGAACTCTTATGGCACTCTATCAGTACATGTCGAGGCCACAGATTCTTCTATGCAACACTATCATTCTACATTGTACGGACTTTAGAATCTGACAGGGTTTTGGGATCAAATATCTCTGCCACTTTTGGAGCTCTATGATCTAAGGAGATTACTTAAATTAGTAAAATTTATTTGTACTCAAGTAATTCACCTTATACATGAGGAGAATGATATCTTTTACAACAGGACAAGTGAATTTATCAGGAAGATAATGAAGCTTAAGCTTCGAGAACCCGTCACTTGTACTTGTTCGTAGTACTTGCTTTTGTATCCAAAAGTTTGTATTGTTTTTCCCAAATATAGCATCCAAAACTGTATAAACATCAGATACTATAAAACCTGGATTCAGCCTTGTCTATAGCAAGAAAATATAATTATCCAGGCCCAAAATACTCAAAACCAAAAATAGCTAGTTAGAACCCCCAAATCCTTAGCTCAGGGACTTGGATGACTCCGAGCAATGCCACTGGCACCTTTGGGTCTGATGTCAAGTATATGTATATTATTAATGTTAGAAATTTTTCTTTGGATGGTCAACTGGAAAGTAGCAATGAATGGAGTATAAAAGTCTGATCTTAGTCCAAGGTGTATGCTGGCAGCATACCTGAATCCCTGGATATGAAAGACAAAGAGTTTTTTCTGGTGAGCATCCTTAAAAAGAACTGTTTCTCAAAAAAGAAAGTAAGATTGAGAGAAGGCTATTACATCTACTTAGTAGGAAGTAATTTGCATTCACTTTTCCTTACATTTGGTTATGAATCATCATAAATACATTAAAGTTATTCAAATTTTAGTTTTAGAATTGAGTAACAATTTATAAAATATAATTTGTTATGGAATATATTTTAGATATTTTCTCCACACTTGCCCTTTCATTGTGAAACACAATACATTTATGCAAAAACATAAAAATGCAATATACAGTGGTAATATATGAATATAAGAGATATCAGAGTATGGAGAAGCAGCTAAAACATTTCAAGTGCAAATCTTTATTTGAAATACTGTAATTGTTTAGAGAAAAATGAGGAAGAGATATTTTTTCTGCACTAGAAATTCAAACATTTGCATCTTAAAATATACACATAATAGTTATTGACAAATTAGTCATTTTATTTTATTCCCATGTTTACCAAATATGCTTTTAAACACTAGAGGATCTATTGCATAGCAATGTTTTCTCTAAAATTGTGGCTCTATTTGTGTTCATATCACTGCTTAAAAAATTGATCAGCACATTGAAATCTATCTTCTTAAATATAAAGATTAGACCATTTTTCTCCACTTCAAATTCCCTTTACACCTGAAAACTAAAAAGTGTCTCTACTGCAAAATAAATACAGAACATAATATGTTTTTGTAAAAGGTAGTGTAGTATACTATCACTTGCCACCTCAAGGTTATCAAAAGGCAAAAGCAGTGATCTCCATATGTGAAAATGTAAGTTTGGGGGATTAGCATCTTACTCCAAGAATAGTAAAATAAAGTAAGTATTACAAACTATTTTCTCAGATAGTTAGAAATCTGACTGACTGTTCAACAGACATGCATTATTGTTGAATGTCTAAGTGCAACAAAATTCAAAGATGAATCAATGAGACTAGACTGAAAATTCAAAGATGAATCAATGAGACTAGACTTTGCGTTCAATCTTACAATTCAGCAACATATACATGCATGCATACATACGTAAATTTGTAAAGCCCTTACTTCTATATCCCTTCAGAAAATCCATTTATTTGCTTCCCTTCATATGAATCAAGCTTCTCCAAACACGTGCCAAATGCTATCTCCATTTCTTCACTTACTACTCACTGTTAAATCCAGTCAAATCTAGTTTTTTCCTCTACCATACCATCACCAATAAAGTGCATGGTAGCAAATCCAATGGATACTTTCTAGCTCTTTTCTGCCTTTACCCTGATAAGATTTAGAACATGCTACCTAAAGTATGGCACCTTGACACTGGAAGAAATAGCAGAAGTAAGAAAGTCACATTGATCTTCTCCCACCTTACTCCCCTGAAGCAGTCCACGAAAAAATTCTCTAATTTTCCTCTGAAATAGGTCATAAGACTCTCATTCCAGAGGAGTCCTCCCTATGTCCAAAAGAAAGGAATGTTCTTATCTCTGAAGCCAAGAGTTACAAAGAATCTGAACAGGATTTAGATCAATAACCTCTTTCCTGACCAGTGCTTTCTAAACAAGCACTGAACTTTGTACAATGTTTCTCACATGTGCTGAAATTCAGTGTGAGTGCCACTAGCCACATGAATCTGCTGAGCACTTGAAAACAGGCAGTGTGACTAAGAACTAAATTTTAAACTTTATGTAACTTTAATTAAATAGCCATATGATCCTTGTGGCTAATGTCCTGTAAATTCCTCTCTCTTCCCTATAAGTAATCTATGATCTTTTTTGCTGACAACTTCCAATTTTATATTTCATAATTTGAAATGTGTTCAACACCTCGGATGTCTTGCAGATATTTCAATTTTAAAATATTTAAAACAGAACTCTTGATTTTCCTTTCCAAACTTTTCCTCTAGCCTAGTATTTCTGTACTTCAGTAAATGGCATCAATGTAATGCCCAGATGCTGCAACCATAAATTTTGTATTTCACTAACTAATACAGATTAACTTACCGTTTAAAAATCTTTCAAAAATCCGTGTTTTTTTTTCTATGAAGGCTGGTTGTCTGTCTTATAATGCTTTACCTCTAGTTTTTAAAAAGCTACTCCTTCTACCCTTTAGCCTCAGCTTAACTATTACTACAGAGAGAAGCCTTCTAGAATATTCACATATTCTAGTAAATTTGTCCTATTACTACTGACATTCTCCATAAGTTCCTTATTTATTTTATTTATAGCAGTTCCATAATTTCTAAGTGTTTTTATCTATTTATTTATATCATTATCTGTCTTTCCCACCAGAGTGTAAGATACATGTGAACACAGGGGTCATGGCCATCTTGTCACAATTATTTCCATTGTGTCAAAAATAGTAAACATTTACTGAATAAATGAATGCTTAAGTAAAGGAACCAGTCTACTCCCTGACTTCAGAAATAGGACATTACTTTTATGTTTCTAAAAATACCAATTGATGATTTGGTAAAATAAATTTTAGTTGTTACTCATTTGATTCATGAAGTCTCATAATAAATTATCCAAATGTTTCAGTCGACTCTGACCTACCAAACTGCATGTTTTTCTTTTACTACTCAGGTACCTATTAGAAGACAATGATCTTTCCTGTAGATTCAATGTAGAAGTTAATAACTATCATTTAAAAAATACATAGGGGTCGGGCGCGGTGGCTGACGCCTGTAATCCCAGCACTTTGGGAGGCCGAGGCAGGTGGATCACGAGGTCAAGAGATCGAGACCATCCTGGCTAACACGGTGAAACCCTGTCTCTACTGAAAACACAAAAAATTAGCCGGGCTTGGTGGTGCGCGCCTGTAGTCCCAGCTACTCAGAGGCTGAGGCAAAAGAATGGCGTGAACCCGGGAGGCAGAGCTTGCAGTGAGCCAAGATCGCGCCACTGCACTCCAGCCTGGGCGACAAAGCAAGACTCTGTCTCAAAAAAAAGAAAAAAAAAAAAATATGACAGTACAATGTTTTGCCATCACATTATATGGGTAAATCCTGTCAACTCCACCCCCAAGTAATATGCTCTTCCAGGCACAGACTATAACAATGAGCAATAATTTATCTTTCCACATAATTTTTAATGATTTTGTTTTATCATTCTGAAGACAATGCATAATATTAAAAATATTAAATAATATTAAAAATATTAAAAAATATTAAAAGCAAAGGAGTGTAATGTGAAAAGTGTACTACTTACCTCAACATGAAGCCACTCAATTCTCCTCTCTACAAACATTCATCACTACCAGTTTATCTGTATCCATCTAGAATATTCTATGTATATATCCTTGTTATCTGCCCTGTCTAGACCTGGAATCAACCATTTCTTCAAAAATTCCTGGTTGTTTTTGGTGGAAAATAGCATTTCAAGACCATCATCTGGGCAATACGGATGCTAATTCTTATTGGATTGATCTTTGTCTCTAAGTCTTTTCATTTGATAGAAGTAGGCATTTCACTGTTTTATTTTTAAGTAGAAAACTCATCATGAGTTCCACCAATACTTCTAATCCAAATTCAGTACTATAGGATTTTAATTTAACACCATCTTGTATTCATATTTCCTTTCTCCCATGACTGGTAATCAAAGGGAGCAGGAATGACTGAATTAGGATACTACTTATTTGCTTGTTTTTTAAAATCCCACAACACACACATAACAGTCTCAAAATAACACCACCAACATAAACACCAACAATTATTACTATAAACAGTTTTTAAAGTTTCTTTTTTCAGCTCTTTTTCTGTAGGGTATATATCACTAGGGATGTACAGCATAATTGCTGTGTTTTCAAATCACTTGGAATACTTCTTTTTTGTGTGATGATGTCACCAAACAGATACATTGTCTCATTTTACTTAACTTTTAAGGATCTTTTCTTTTTGTGCTTTAATTATTTTACTGCAATCGATTTATCAATCTTTCTTTTTACAGCTTCAGAGTTTTGTGTCATAACTAAGCAGCTTCTGCATTCTAAGCATACATATTTTTAGATGTATATTTATGTTTTCCTTGTGCTCGTATGGTTTCACTAAATGTCTGAAACTATCTGAGTGAAATTTACAGTATGGAGAACAGAAATTCATTTATCCATTTCAATTAAAAGTTTTTTTATCTAGATGGTTATCCAATAATCCAAAATAATTTATTGAATAATCCATCTTTTCCCCCATGGATCAGAAATATCACCCCACCATTTTAATTATTAAGATTTCAGAGGCATAGAAGGAGTTTCTAGTGGCGGAAGGGTCAATGAGAAAGGCTGAGTATCCACTGACAATGCTACTAGTGGTGGTACCCATAATAGACTATTCCCCGCGCAGAATTATAGCTATGCTTCATCCTTTGTTTTCTGCCCAATCTAGCTCTTCAAACTTTAACACTGATTGAGTCACTTAAAATCTTTCTGATATGTTGCAGTGTGTGTTTTTTGTTTAAAATCAAGGTAGTCTTGGCTATTTTCAGCCAAGAACTCTAACTTACACAACATTATTTTTCTTCTACAATTCAATAGTGGGAATTCCCAAAATCTCAGCCCTTGGTTCTCTGCTGTACATTCTGTGGCTGGAACTCATGTTCCTGATTATAATCACCACAGTTTTGACTACTATCCCTAGTAACTGACTCCCATTACATATCACTAGACATGAGTTAATATCACCTCATTATTTTTACATTTTTCATTTCAGATAGTAAATATACCCATAGTTGGTTATCGTAACATATAAAGCTATTTTTTAAATATTATTTTTCTATAAATATTCTCAAGCTTTCAAAGACAATGGAGTGTTAAAGGCAATGCAGCAGAATGATTTGGTTAGGAAAAAGTAGGAAATAAGGCTAGAGTGTAAGATGGGGGCAAAAATCAAAGAAATTTTTGTTTATATTAGAGAGTAAATAACACACACAAAAGGTAACCACTGAATGACATAATTGGATTTCAGCATTAAAGGATCACTCTGGCAGCACTGAAGAAAGTGCACTGGAGAAAATGAAATTAGATTTTCTTTTTAAGAAAGCCCTTTTATCCAAATATATTTAGGGGCTTCTTATACATTCTAAATAGTCTTCTACAAATTATTAACCAAAAGCCTTATGAGCTGACAGACAATATGAATGTGACTGAATCAACTGTCACCTCGAAAATGAATTGACAAATAAAAATGGTTTCTAGTGAAGTCAAATAGAATCATTACATGAGTTATACTTCATCATTAATTTATTATCTATGTTGTACAAATTGATAAGCCGATAAAACCCTGCATTTAGAAAATTACTGTACCATTTGGAATATCATATAATCTTCAGTGCTACACTGTGGTGGCTATCAGACTATCATTAATTATAAGAGGACCCATAGCTTTCTGGGGATACACTTCAATTACAGTTTGGTTTTACCTGTACAGAAATGAAACACTTCAGACAAATTACATTTAACAGAGTTTAACTGAGCAAATAATGATTCACAAATTGGGCAGACTCCCACCACTCTCTCCCGCAAACCAGAATAGGTTCAGAGCAACTCTGATGCTGCTGAGTGGTTAAAGAGGATTTATGGACAGAAAAAGGAAAGTGACATGCTGAAAATAAAAATGAGTTACAGAAACACTGGATTGGTTAACGGTTGACCATTTGCCTTATTTCAACACAGTCTGAATAGCTGTCCACCTAGGAGTGGTTGAAGTATGGCTGCTGGGATTGGCTGACACTGGGCTACTTGTTACACAGTGGGTTACAGTCTGTTTATACATGCAGTGAGATTACAGTTCATTATGAATGGAGAAAACTTTAGGACAAACTTAAAAATATGTAAGAAAGCAGCTTTAGGCTAAACTTAATAGAAACAAAATAAATAAGCCCTTCATCTGTTTTTTGTTGCTTATAACAGAATACCTGACACTGGGTAACTTATATAGAAAGAGAGGCTATTTCTTACAGTTATGGAGGCTAAGAAGTACAAGGTTGAGGACAGCATCTCGTGAGGACCTTTGTTTCTGGTAGGGACTTTCTGCAGAGTCCTGCACCAGTGCAGGGCATCACAGGTGAGGGGGCCGAGCTCGCTAGCTCAAGTCTTCTCTTCTTATAAAGCTAACAGTCCCACTCCCAAAATAACCCATTAATCCATTAATCCATAAATGGATTAATCCATTCACGAGGACAAAGCCCTCATGACCTAATCACCTCTTAAAAGCCCCTCCTCTCAATACTGCCACATTGGGGATTAAGTTCCAACATGAGTTTTAGAGGGGATAAACATTCAAACCATTGCATTCCTTCTCCGAGAAGGGAAATGTAAAAATCAGAAATATGAGTTTTGCTTTAAGAAATGAATTCCTTTCATTAGCTTTTACTAAAGCCAAATTAAAAATTATAAACAAAATCACTTAACCTAAAAAGTACTTTGATTTATTTAGATGCTGTGCTGTAAGGCAGCTAAATTTATGCTTAATAAACTTAAAAAAGGACTTATTTGTAAGTTTTTTTTTTTTTTTTTTAGCGAGTCCGCCTATAATTCCAGCACTTTGGGAAGCTAAGGCGGGTGGATCACCTTAGGTCAGGAATTCGAGACCAGCCTGACCAACATGGATAAACCCCATATCTACTAAAAGTACAAAATTAGCTGGGTGTGGTGGCGTGCACCTGTAATCTCAGCTACTCAGGAGGCTGAGGCAGGAGCACCACTTGAAACTGTGAGGCAGAGGATGCAGTGAGCCGAGATCACGTCATTGTACTCCAGCCAAGGCAACAAGAGTGAAACTCCATCTCAAACAAAACAAAACAAAAACAAAGAGTCTTGTTCTGTCACTCAGGTTGGAGTGCAATGGCCTGATCATAGCTCACCATAACCTCAAAGTCCTGGGCTCAAGTGATCTTCCTGCTTCATCTCCTCAGTGGCTAGGACTACAGGCAGACAGCAACACGCTCGGGTAATTCAAAATAATTTTTTTTTAGACTTGGTCTATGTTCGCCAGGCTGGTCTCAAACTCTTGGCCTCAAGTGATGTTCCCACCTCGGCTTCCCAAAGCACGGGGATTACAGGCAGGCATGAGCAACCATACAGGCCTTATTTATGATATTTACTTTTTTTTAAATTATACTTTAAGTTCTGAGATACATGTGCAGAATGTGCAAGTTTGTTAACATAGGTATACACTTGCCACGGTGGTTTGCTGCACCCATCAACCCATCATTACATTCGGAATTTCTCCTAATGCTATCCCTTCCCTAGCCCCCCATCTCCAAACAGGCCCTGGTATGTGAGGTTCCCCTCCCTGTGTCCATGTGTTCTCACTGTTCAACTCCCACTTATGAGTGAGAATATGTGGTGTTTGGTTTTCTGTTCCTGTGTTAGTTTGCTGAGAATGATGGTTTCCAGTTTCATCCATGTCCCTGCAAAGAACACGAACTGTTCCTTTTGTATGGTCACACAGTATTCCATGGTGTATATGTGCCACATTTTTTTTATCCACTCTATCATTGATGGACATGTGAGTTGGTTCCAACTCTTTGCTATTGTGAACAGTGCTACAACAAGCATATGTGTGCATGTGTATTTATAGTAGAATGATTTATAATCCTTTGAGTATATACCCAGTAATGGTATTGCTGGGTTAAATGGTATTTCTGGTTCTAGATCCTTGAGGAATCACTACACTGTCTTCCACAATGGTTGAACTAATTTACACTCCCACCAACAGTGTAAAAGCATTCCTATTTCTGCACATCCTCTCCAGCATCTGATGTTTCCTGACTTTTAAATGATCACCATTCTAACTGGCTTGAGATGGTATCTCATTGTGGTTTTGATTTGCATTTCTCTAATGACCAGTGATGATGAGCTTTTTTTCATGTTTGTTGGTTGCATAAATGTCTTCTTTTGAGAAGTGTCTGTTTACATCCTTTGCCCACTTTTTGATGGG
>NW_012116944.1:1135835-1174541 GCF_000951035.1 Colobus angolensis palliatus
AGGTTGCCTGTTCACTCTGATGATAGTTTCTTTTGCTGTGCAGAAGCTCTTCAGTTTAATTAGATCCCATTTGTCAATTTTGGCTTCTGTTGCCATTGCTTTTGGTGTTTTAGTCATGAAGTCTTTGCCTATGTCTATGTCCTGAATGGTATTGCCTAGGTTTCCTTCTAGAGTTTTCATGGTTTTAGGTCTTACATTTAAGTCTTTAATCCATCTTGAGTTAATTTTTGTATATTTTTGTATCAGGTGTAAGGAAGGGGTCCAGTTTCAGTTTTCTGCATATGGCTAGCCAGTTTTCCCAACACCATTTATTAAATAGGGAATCCTTTCCCCATTGCTTGTTTTTGTCAGGTTTGTCAAAGATCAAATGGTTGTAGATGTGTGGTATTATTTCTGAGGCCTCTGTTCTGTTCCATTGGTCTACGTATTTGTTTTGGTACCAGTACCATGCTGTTTTGGTTACTGTAGCCTTGTAGTATAGTTTCAAGTCAGGTAGTGTGATACTTCCAGCTTTGTTCTTTTTGCTTAGGATTGTCTTGGCTATGCCAGCTCTTTTTTGGTTCCATATGAAATTTAAAGTCATTTTTTTCTAATTCTGTGAAGAAAGTCAATGGTAGTTTCATGGTGATAGCACTAAATCTATAAATTGCTTTGGACAGTATGGCCATCTTCACGATATTGATTCTTCCTATCCATAAGCATGGAATGTTTTTCCATTTGTTTGTGTCCTCTCTTATTTCCTTAAGCAGTGGTTTGTAGTTCTCCCTGAAGAGGTCCCTCACATCCCTTGTAAGTTGGATTCCTAGGTATTTTATTCTCTTTGTAGCACTTGTGAATGGGAGTTCACTCATGATTTGGCTGTTTGTCTATTATTGTTGTAAAAGAATGCTTGTGATTTCTGCACATTGATTTTGTATCCTGAGACTTTGCTGATGTTGCTTATCAGCTTAAGGAGATTTTGGGCTGAGATGATGGGATTTTCTAAATATACAATCATGTAATCTGCAAACAGAGACAATTTGACTTCCTCTCTTCCTATCTGAATACCTTTATTTCTTTCTCTTGCCTGATTGCCTTGGCCACAACTTCCAATACTATATTGAATAGGAGTGGTAAGAGAGGACATCCCTGTCTTGGGCCAGTTTTCAAGGGGAATGCTTCCAGTTTTGGCCCATTCAGTATGATATTGGCTGTGGGTTTGTCATAAATAGTTCTTATTATTTTGAGATACATTCCATTCAATATTCAAGAGCATGTTGTTTAGTTTCCATGTAGGTGTGAGGTTTTCAGTGAGTTTCTCATTCCTGAGTTCTAATTTGATTGCACTGTGGTCTGAGAGACTGTTATGATTTCTGTTCTTTTGCATTTGCTGAGGGGTGTTTTACTTACAATTACGCGGTCAATTTTAGAATAAGTGCGATGTGATGCTGAGAAGAATGTATATTCTGTTGATTTGGGATGGAGATTTCTGTAGATGTCTATTAGGTCTGCTTGGTCCAGAGCTGAGTTCAAGTCCTGACTATCCTTGTTAATTTTCTGTCTCAATGATCTGTCTAATATTGGCAGTGGGATATTAAAGTCACTCACTATTATTGTGCGGGAGTCTAAGTTTCTTTGTAGGTCTCTAAGAACTTGCTTTATGAATCTGGGTGCTCCTGTATTAGGTGCATATATATTTAGGATAATTAGCTTTTCTTGTTGCATTGATCCCTTCTTTGTCTTTTTTTGATCTTTGTTGGTTTAAAGTCTATTTATCAGAGATTAGGATTGCAACCCCTGCTTTTTTTGCTTTCCATTTGCTTGGTAAATATTCCTCCATACCTTGATTTTGAGCCAATGTGTGTCTTTGCATGTGAGATGAGTCTCCTGAATATAGTACACCAATGGGTCTTGACTCTTTTTCCAATTTCCCAGTTTGTATCCTTTAATTGGGGCATTTAGCTCATTTACATTTAAGGTCAATATTGTTGTGCGTGAATTTGATTCTGTCATTATGATGCTAGCTGGTTACTTTTCCCATTAGTTGATGCAGTTTCTTCAAAGTGTCCATGGTCTTTACAATTTGGTATGTTTTTGCAGTGGCTGGTATTGGTTTTTCCTTTCCATGTTTAGTACTTCCTTCAGGAGCTCTTGTAAGGCAGGCCTGGTGGTGACAGAACCTCTCAACATTTGCTTGTCTGTAAAGGATTTTATTTCCCCTTCATGTATAAAGCTTAGTTTCGCTGGATATGAAATTCTGGGCTGAAAATTCTTTTCTTTAAGAATGTTGAATATTGGCCCCTGCTCTATTCTGGCTTGTAGGGTTTCTGCAGAGAGATCTGCTGTTAGTCTGATGGGCTTCCCTTTGTGATTGACCCAACCTTTCTCTCTGGCTGCCTTTAACATTTTTTCCTTCATTTCAACCTTGGTGAATCTGACAATTATATGTCTTGGGGTTGTTCTCTGTATTTCCTGAATTTGAATTTTGGCTTGTTTTGCTAGGTTGGGGAAGCTCTCCTGTATAATATCCTGAAGAGTGTTTTCCAACTTGGTTCCATTCTCCCTGTCACTTTCAGGTACACCAATCAAATGTAGGTTTGGTCTTTTCATATAGTCCCATATTTCTTGGAGGGTTTGTTCATTCCTTTTCATTTTTTTTTCTCTAATCTTGTCGTCATGCTTTATTTCATTAAGTTGATCTTTAATCTCTGATATCTTTTCTTCTGCTTGATCTATCTGGCTATTGATACTTGTGTATGCTTCATGAAGTTCTTATGCTATATTTTTCAGATCCATCAGGTTATTCCTGTTCTTCTCTAAACTGGTTATTCTAGTTAGCAATTCCTCTAACCTTCTTTCAAGGTTCTTGGCTTCCTTGCATTGGGTTAGAACATGCTCCTTTAGCTCGAGGGAGTTTGTTATTACCCACCTTCTGAAGGCTACTTCTGTCACTTAGTCAAAGTCATGCTCTGTCCAGTTTTGTTCTCTTCCCGGCGAGGAGTTGTGATCCTTTGGAGGAGAAGAGGTGTTCTGTTTTTTTGTACTTTTAGCCTTTTTGCGCTGGTTTTTCCTCATCTTCATGGATTTATCTGCCTTTGTTCTTTGATATTGGTGACCTTCAGATGAGGTTTCTGTGTGGACATCCTTTTTGTTGATGTTGACATTATTCCTGTTTGTTAGGCCCCTCCGCTGCAGGTCTGCTGAAGTTTGCTGGAGGTCCACTCCAGACCCTGTTTGCCTGGGTATTACCAGCAGAGGCTGCAGAATAGCAAAGATTGCTGCCTGTTCCTTCCTCTGGAAGCTTCCTCCCAGAGGGGCACCTGCCAGATGCCAGCCGGAGCTCTCCTGTATGAGGTGTCTGTCGACCCCTGCTGGGAGGTGTCTCCCAGTCAGGAGGCATGGGGGTCGGGGACCCACTTGAGGAGGCAGTCTGTCCCTTAGCAGAGCTCAAGCACTGTGCTGGGAGATCCACTGCTCTCTTCAGAGCTGGCAGGCAGGAAGGTTTAAGTCCGGGAAAGCTGCGCCCACAGCCGTCCCTTCCCCCAGGTGCTCTGTCCCAGGGAGATGGGAGTTTTATCAATAAGCCCCTGACTGGGGCTGCTGCCTTTCTTTTTTCTTTTTTGAGATGGAGTCTTGCTCTGTCGCCCAGGTTGGAGTGCACTGGCGCATCTCGACATACTGCAAGCTCCGCCTCCCGGGTTCAGGCCATTCTCCTGCCTCAGCCTCTTGAGTAGCTGGGATTACAGGCACCCACCACCACACCTGGCTAATTTTTTGCATTTTTAGTAGAGATGGCGTTTCACCATGTTAGCCAGGATGGTCTTGATCTCCTGACCTCGTAATCTGCCAGCCTCAGCCTCCCAAAGTGCTGGGATTACAGGTGTGAGCCACTGTGCCCGGCCGTTGCCACCTTTCTTTCAGAGATTCCCTGCCCAAAGAGGAGGAATCTAGAGAGGCAGTCTGGCTATAGTGGCTTTGCTGCACTGCAGTGGGCTCTGCCCAGTTCAAACTTCCTGGCGGCTTTGTTTACACTGTGAGGGCCCTGGTGGCAGAGGCACCCGAGGGAATCTCCTGGTCTGTGGGTTGCAAAGACTGTGGGAAAAGTGTATTATGTGGGCCGGAGTCCACTGGTCCTTCTGGCACAGTCCTTCACGGCTTCCTTTGGCTAGAGGAGGGAGTTGCCTGACCCCTTGTGATTCCCAGGTGAGGCAACGCCCTACCCTGCTTCGGCTCGCCCTCTGTGGGCTGCACCCACTGTCTAACCAGTCCCAGTGAGATGAGCCAGGTATCTCGGTTGGAAATGCAGAAATCACCCACCTTCTGCGTTGATCTCACTGGGAGCTGCAGACAGGAGCTGTTCCTATTCTGCCATCTTGCCAGCCACCTCTGTGATATTCTTAAGTAATGTATACAGCTAAGGTACCTTACTTAAGATGTACCTTACATTAGCTATGTACCTTACCTAAGATTCTGCTTTAACTGAAAGATCTGTTGTGTTAGCCTATCATTCATTGAGAAAAGGGCTCTCTTGCTGTATGTTTTTCTAAAGAAGCCCATCTTTTCCTACTTGTAATGTTAAGTACTATGTTAATGAAGCATGTCACACTTTCCATAATTTGGGGAAGTCAAAAACATGACTAGTGCAGGAGATAAACTGCACTTACAGTTAAGCACTTAAAATGTAATAACTTGCCATGAACCAATGTTGCTTTTATCCTTTTCTTGTCTCCTTGGATTTAAGTTCTTCAAAAACTACTAAAAAATAAAAAAGAAGTAACAGCTTTTAGGTATGTACTTTTACAATTTTCTGTCTCCCTTATGTACAAGTACACAAATTTGAATTAAATAAATGTGCTTCTAAATGTTTCTACGCCTAAACAGAACATGAGTTGTATTCACTGAGTGTACTTGGTTTGCTGGATTTCCAGAACTAGGCAATCTTTATAATTTCCAGCTGGCCACTGTAAAAACAGAGACTCAGTTAGACTAGGATGGGTTACACCGTTAAGAGTCAGTTTGCAGAGATCCAGAGATTAGACAGACCTTTGAAGTAGAGATGCCAATCATGAGAACTCCAAATATCAGGAAAGGAGACATAATCAAGACAGATAGAGACCTTGCAGCCTACAAATGGCAGAAGTCCCATTCAATAGAGAAAGTATGACATGGAGTATAAGTAATCTAACAAAAGGCAATGGGAAGGAGATCAGGTTATAAAGTTATTGCTTGCATCAGGGAGGCTTACCAGCAAGTTGTACAGTTCTACCCACAAGAAACCATGAAAGGCAAAATCCTGGTATTCAAAATAGAACATTATGCTAGAGGGACTAGAATTTGAGCAAGAAAATAAGGGATAGATTCATTTATGGATGAAAACACAAGGATTCAATTGCTACAGATAGATATAAGGAGCTTGATCAAAGAAGTTAAAATAAGAGTTTAATTACTAGAATCAATGTAGTAGGACAAAGTAATGCCAAGAATTACTCGGTGCTAAGGCCATAAAGTCCTGACCTTAAGTTCCTTACTGTATCTGTTCTCAGATGCAGAATTATTTCCAGTGACTGAAGACAGGCTAAACTTACAAGTAGTATTAAGGAATTTATATTATGAAAGCCAGAAAAATCATCAGGCTAAGACTTATGGCTTAATACTAATTCAAACCCTATTGTTGTTGCTGCCACCCCAGAAGTCAAGCTTTAAGTATGACTGCTCTTTCTGCCTGAAAAATATTAGCTGAAGTAGAATTATGAACATAGGTTACACATAAAACTCTGTAATACTCTAGCATATTGGTAACTAGCATGTTATATCATTCTTTTAACAGGGCACATGAAGATAAATACATGAGAAAAACACTCACAAATATGCTTTACATGATGAGCTCACAAAATAGGTGACTACCTTAAGAACTTTAAAGAATAAAAACAATTATTAATAATGTGAACAATTAGGAAATCTCATGGTTGGTGAAAGAAAAACATGGTTGTAATTTTTTTTTTTTTTAAAGACAAAATGCTGTGGAAAACAGATGAATCAACTACTTCCCTTTTGGTCCCATGGCCAACCCACACATAATCAATCTCACATTCATGTCACATCTCATACTTATGTCTCATGTCTCATATCACATGAGAAAAAGTTGTTGTATCAGGATAACATGAGGAAAATGTCTACAATGAACTGGGTAATTTTATCTTATTTTAGTGTAACTTTTAAGTATATTCACTTGACGTTCTTTTAAAAACTTTATGAGGCCAGGCGCGGTGGCTCATGCCTGTAATCCCAGCACTTTGGGAGGCCGAGGCAGGTAGATCACCTGAGGTCAGGAGTTCGAGGCCAACCTGGCCAACATGGCAAAACCCCGTTTCTACTAAGAACACAAAATTAGCCAGGCGTGGTGATAGGTGCCTGTAATATCAGCTTCTTGGGAAGCTGGGGCAGGAGAATCACTTGAACCCGGGAGGCGGAGGTTGCAGTGAGCCAAGATCACGCCACTGCACTCTAGCCTGAGCAATAAGAGCAAAACTATCTCAAAAAAAAAAAACAACTTTATGAGACACCTTTCTACTGGTCCTGTCTAAATGAGTGCCTGGTCCTAATAAATATTTGTTGAGTGAATGATAAACACGTGAATGAACTGACATATGGAAGCATAAAAATATAAATATATAACTAAAAGCATAGTGGAGATGGCACTCCCTACCAATGTTGGCAATAAGTAATATGTTAAGAAAAAAAAATCTCAGATTAAAGCTAATGTTAAAAGGTCACACATAAAATAAAAAGGACATACACACAAAAGGGAACAAAATCAACATAAACTGAGAATCTGGTCCTTGAGTTCTCCCAGTTGACATGGGAATGAAACCAAACTAAATTTGTACTAATCCAGGACTTTGAAATTCTCCTCCTCTTTCTTTTTAAAATAATTCTAGTTTGACTGACAGGAGAAATTTAAAGCTCCCACAAAAAAGGGTTCTGCTAAAAGTCATCATATACGGACTCATTACATGATAAAACATAACTTTATGTAACTTGTAACCATTTAGACTATTTAGAATGGTTATGAACTGTCACCTCAAATTATACCATCTACCCTAATAGTAACATAGAATTTAAATGGCAGCAGTCATCAATTTTCATAATATTTTAGTGTTAACTTAAGGTCTAGTTTCCTGGCAGGATAGAAGATTTTTAATTTAATATTTCTACACGCTGACAACATACTTTATGCTTTGTTTGTTTTACTTATAATAGGTCTTTATATAAAGTTTTCAGAAACTTGGTTTATTGGCCTAAACTCTATATATATTCTATAAATCCTTTATATTCTGAATCTATATAAAGACTTCCCATGGAATTTGATCTTGATGTAAATTCCCGTAACAACATGTAATCCCTTAGGCTTTTTTTACTCCCTTTCCAGTCAATGGAAAACAACCCTTATATGTGCATCTAAATGAGCAATTCACCATTATTTATGGTCTTTTTTCAAAAAATTACACTTTAAGTTCTAGGGTACATGTTCACAACATGCAGGTTTGTTACATATGTATACATGTGCCACATTGGTGTGCTGCACTCATTAACTCGTCATTTACATTAGGTATTTCTCCTAATGCTATCCCTCCCCACTCCCTCCACCTCACGACAGGCACCGGTATGTGATGTTCTCCACCCTGTGTCCATGTGTTCTCATTGTTCAATTCCCACCTACGAGTGAGAACATGCAGTGTTTGGTTTTCTGTCCTTGTGATAGTTTGCTCAGAATGATGGTTTCCAGCTTCATTCATGTTCCTACAAAGGACATGAATTCATCCTTTGTTATGGATTCTATGGTGTATATGTGCCACATTTTCTTAATCCAATCTACCATTGATGGACATTTGGGTTGGTTCCAAGTCTTGCTATTGTGAATAGTGCTGCAATAAACATACATGTGCATGTATGTTTATAGTAGCATGATTTATAATCCTTTGGGTATATACCCAGTAATAGGATGGCTGGGTCAAATGGTATTTCTAGTTCCAGATCCTTGAGGAATCACCACACTGTCTTCTACAACGGCTAAACTAGTTTACAGTCCCACCGACAGTGAAAAAGTGTTCCTATTTCTCCACATCCTCTCCAGCACCTGTTGTTTCCTGACTTTTTAATGATCGCCATTCTAACTGGTGTGAGATGGTATCTTGCTGTGATTTTGATTTGCATTTCTCTGAGGGCCAGTGATGACGAACATTTTTTAATGTGTCTGTTAGCTGCATAAATGCCTTTTTTGAGAAGTGTCTGTTCATATCCTTTGCCCACTTTTTGATGGGGTTGTCTGATTTTTTTTCTTGTAAATTTGTTTAAGTTCTTTGTAGATTCTGGATATTAGTCCTTTGTCGTCAGATAGGTAGATTGCAATCTATGGCCTTTTTAGTAATCACTATATTCTGCAGAAGTTATGGGTGCTGCAGTTTACAACCTTGTAAATTATTATGTCTACATAGTAGGTTTTAATCCCTAAGTAAAAAATATATTAATAAAACAGTTTGAAAAATCACGTCTAAGGTACTTATTGATTTTATTTTGTAGAATGATATTAGTTAAGAGCGTGAGCTTCAGAAATAGACAAACTGGTTCAAATCCTGACTCTGCTGTTTGATAGCTACATGAAATTAGACAGGTTATTTTACCTCAGTAATCCTACATGTTCACAACTGAAAAATGGAAAGTTTGAATTGAATAGTTTTGAAGGCACTTCTTAGGCCTAACATTCTGTTTCTTTAACTCTGGTTATAAAAAGTAATATTATTTAAGCACTCGAAGCTGTATAAGCACACCAAAATGGTATGAAAGTGGTATCATTCAGAATAAGGAAGCACAGACACACACATCTAAATTACCCAAGTCATTTAGCAAAAGTTATTTGAGGTTTAATTATCTGAACAATAATTGTTGAAATTCTCCTCTTACCCATTCATGTGAAGACAATGTTACTCTAATGCTTCAAATCTTTCCTTGGCTAATCATGTAAAAAAGTTGACATGGAATAACATTTTATATTTTTAAATTTTATTAATTTTTTTTCATTTTAGATTCTGGGGTACATGTGTTTAGTGTATATGCATAATGGTGGGGGATGGGCTTCTAGTGTATCCTATTACTGAAATATTAGACATTGTACCTGGTGGGTAATTTTTCAACCACCACTCCATCGGGATAATATTTTAAATTAGTCCTTCAAGACCTGGCATATTTTCGTCTCTAATCTAATCTCATCTAACTCTCAATCTCACCCTAACCCCAGTCACTACTAAGCCTTTATTGGAATGATTCCTTATACCTGGTCTACTACTGCCTATGTAATCTTTCACTGATCATTTACTACTATCTCCCGATAGCTCATCTATTTTCCCAACTTTTCCCTCCTAACTTCTATTTATCCTTCAAATTATTTTGCTTTACTCTCATGACCCCTATCTCCACCACAAGTCAGTTAGGAGAACTTCCTATATATTTCTCTGATAGATGAACTAAAAATAAATGATAAACCTCTAATCTTCAAGTAAGGTTTCAAATATATTTATAACTTTAAAAATATCAAGGCCCAGATTCATCTTTAATATTTTAATTCATAATTATGATAAATCATTAGCAAGCATTTTAGTGTAATTCCAAATTTCATTATTCAATGGCTGAAACTAGAATTAGGAAGGATTCATTACATTCTGATTCCTCAAAATCATCATACCACAGTAGGATTGGTCCAAGAAGTGACAGCACCTAACAAAATGAGAAAGCAAATATTAAAGAGATCTAAGTTCATCTTCCTATGCCCATTCTATCTCTGTGCTCCATACCACAAGAGGACACAAATGCAAATCAAACCCCAAGCAAAACCCTGAGTAGCTGGCAATAAAAACACACAAATGAAACTATACTATTCGACCTAGGTTAAAAAAAAGTAATGAATATAAATAATATGTAAGAGGAGCACAAAATAGTTTGGAGATAAAGTAGATGTTAATGAAAACAGGTAGCAACTTTTAAGACCAAATGAAAAGGAAAGTAGGCCCTGGAATTGTTGGTAGTTGTAACCAACATGTACAATCCTAAATAAGTAAAAGTAAAGTGTTGACTCAAATACAATAAATACGATAGCTCAGCCAGAATAGAAGAAGATGGTTATAAATGTGAAAGAAGAGTAAAAGCAGGGAATGCTGGCCCTGGCACAAAGGTACAGACTTGCATTATTCATGGAAAAGCAGTCCACTTTGATCTTAGTGAAATTTTGGAAAGAAAACTCACAAAATGTAGGAAAAAAAAGTACAGCTGACTAGTCAGCCAGGTGAAGTTTGTGAACAACAGGGTGACAGATGCCAAAACCAAATGACCCTAAAAAGAGGTTCATGAAAGACCCTGCAATAAGGTTCATGAAAGTCCATATATATGCTGCATTTGAATTAAGGTTTCTTAACAGGGAAGACAGGTAAAAACTTATTCTCAAAAGATTATTTTCAGAGAAAGAATAAGATGGGACTGGAGGAACAGAAGACTGGTGATGGCCAGATCATAAAGGAAATTTTGTTACTCAGTTATAGAGTTATAAGAGATAAAATCAGATCAGACCACTGAGGAGATAGAATTCAAGGGATTTTTATCTTAATATTTTATGTGAAGAATGCCCCTGAAGGTCAATGCCTGAGAAACTGGGGAGGATAATGAGAACATCTTTTGGAAAAGAGGACTATCATAGGTAGCAGTGAATAGCAAGATGCTTCTAAATTTGTGGTGGTGTTTTAGCTCCTTGATGAGCACCTAGATTGAGATTGCATATACACAACTAAAAATTACCTTAAATTGTTTACCTCTAGTGCCCAGGGAATTCATCTGAATTGCTATATACAACATAATGTTAAAACAGACATTTAAGAAATCTTTTTGACAATAAACAGTATATAATTGTGTAATGAAATCCATCTTTGAATACATTGGGTGGATTTATTTATTACAGACACACCTGGCTGTGTAAAGCAAGATGTACAAAAACAGAATATAATACAAATCTATTCTTGAAACTTTTTTCGTGTCATACCCCTATATAAAAAACGTTGACAGTGTACTTGGCCAGGCACGGTGGCTCATGCGTGTAATCCCAGCACTTTGGGAGGCCAAGTCAGGCAGATCACAAGGTCAGGAGATCGAGACCATCCTGGCTAACACTGTGAAACCCCCTCTCCACTAACAATACAAAAAATTAGCCAGGTGTGGTGGCTGGTGCCTGTAGTCCCAGCTACTCGGGAGGCTGAGGCAGGAGAATGGCATGAACCCGGGAGGCAGAGCTTGCAGTGAGCCGAGATCACGCCACTGCACTCCAGCCTGGGCGACAAGAGCAAGCAACTAGGTCTCAAAAAAAAAAAAAAAAAAAAATGTTGACAGTGTACTCTTAAGTGCAGTCATTTCTTTATAAATTATACATATATATACTAATATATCATGAACATTATAGACTGGACAAAATAGTAATTTAAAATTATAAAATACAAAATAATTTTCAATATTTTATTTTTATCTACTTCAGAATAAAAACATTTTACTAAAAATATATGAATATGTGTTCTTATTTTGATAAACTTGGTTTAACATTTTGTGACACAGCAATTCAATGACCAATTCTAAATTTAGTTTATTTAGATACTTTGTTTTAAGGGCTATCACAGTTGGAAAAGATACCACACAAGAATGGGTACATCAGGCTGGGAAAGTATATCACTATCTGTATGTACAAAATGCTAAGCATATGCCAATTATACAAATGTACCTCATGCACATAGAGTATATGTGATAGTTTGATGTATCAAGTGTTAATCTGTATAGCTAACATGAATAAAACTTTTTCTTATTCTAGGTAATATAAAAATAAACATTAACAAAAGTTCTATTACTCTATTCCATGGCCCAATTGATTATCTATTATGCCCTCTAGAGTTCATAAACGTCACTTGAAGATCATTACAATATAACCATGGCATTTACAAAAGATACTGTTGAAAGTATTTACATTTGTAAAAACAATTAAAGCATATAAATTCCCAAGTAGTAGAATACAACAGAAAAATGTTAAGTAAGCAATGGGTTTTGAGACATGGTAACCTAAAATAGTTTAAGCTGAAGGAATTTCAGAAAACAACAGAAGCAGGAAAGTCACTCCTTCTCCTACCCTTCTCCCCTGAGGCAGGTTATAAGACCTTCACTGAAGAGATGTCCTCCCTATACCTGTAGAAAAAGAATATCCTTATCTCTGAAGACATAAGGACACAGAGGTGAATATGAAGAAAAAAGTCTTGCGAAGTTCCCACCAGCTTATTACCATGAAATCATACTATTTTGTCTTCCAATTATATTTCTCCATGACTGTCCACTCTTCATTAAACTAACATAAAAAAAAACATAGGTTTTACCCATTTCTTTGGGTTTTCATTTCCATATAAAGGCTCCCACGTCATGTACAGCTTATATTAAATAAATTTGTATGCTTTTCTCTTGTTAGTCTGTCTTTTGTTACATGGCCTCAGCCATGAAACTAAGATGAGAACGAAAGACGTTTTCATCCCCTACACAATGCATGCACACACTCTTAATGATAATGTGAGATTAAAAGTCATTTTAAAAGCAATTAAATTCTAGCACCAAAATAAATTAAACAATACCTTAAATTATATAATTAATATAATAGCATTAATTAATGCAAACATTTTGTAAAACACTTTTAACAAATCCTTTTCTCCTTTCTGTTTTCTTACATCACTACATTTTTCTTTCTCAGGGGTCATTTTTTACTTAAAAATAATGTTTTTGACATTTCACAAGAATTCTGTATGCTCAAAGAAAACATAAAGAAACATTGACAGAAATGCTGGGCAACAAGCTTTCTACATTCACAGGTAAATGCCAGAAATTCAGCTGTCTAGGGTGCTATTAAAATTGTCAATAATTAAATTGTCCTATTTAGCTACCTTTGACATGGCCTATAAACAGGTGAAGTTAAAAATGCTGGATCTTTGAATTTCCAATGTTTAGTACACACTTCCTCTCATAAAAATTTCAGAGATAACTTAAGAAACCATTGTTTAAGACAAATTAGTTGGTATTACATTTCACTGCCATTTTGCCTTTCTGTCAAATTCTTCTGAATTTGACAACAATGAAGAACACTGCAGAACTAACAGAGAACACTACTGCAGGGAAAACAATTATTCCTTGATTAATGTGTTTTCTAAGTTTAGATATCATATTTCAGATTTTCTTAAAATATGGCACATCAGCATTTCACAGTGCAATGAAAATAAGTAAACACACACATATTATCTGCAGTAAATAGCACTATGCATGCACTCAGGGAAATATATTTAACATTTTCATTAAAATATTATCATATTATAGTGAAACTAGGTGGTGTTTCTATGTTATAAAATTAAAATAGAAAAGTATTAACACTGTAAGAAAAGAAATTGGAAAACATTCTTGAAACTATTATGAGGGTAGCGAAGGAAAACATTCAATTGTGGATCCATATGAAGCTCTTAGAAATATAAATATCTTAGAAATACAAAAAAGTTAGCTGGTCGTGGTGGTGCACGCCTGTAATTCCAGCTACTCAGGAGGCTGAGACAGGAGAATTGCTTGAACTTGGGAGGCAGACATTGCAGTGAGCCGAGATCGCACCACTGCACACCAGCCTGGGCAACACTGCACGACTTTGTCTCAAAAACAACAACAACAAAATTATATAGGTAAACAAATACTTCTATAATACATAGTGCCAAACAAAAGTTCTAGAAGAAGTAGATAATTGTATTTGGAATTTGGAATGTTTATCATTATTTTAAGCTTAATTTCAATTCTGTAAATTTTATCAGTAGAATGTAAATATGTAAAGTTTTTAGCAAAACAAGTAGTATAAACAGCAAATTCCAGAACCACTGCTTTTTTAGTTTTTAGGGCTTTCTTTTTTAATCACCAAAAATAACAGCCAAAAAAGCTGTATCAAGCTATCAAGCACCATAGAAATTAATATTGGATATACTGGATTACACCAGAAGAAAATATATAAAAATAGGCTCAAATATTCAGTCTTAGCACAGCTTGAAAACGTTATACAAAAACTAAAAAGCCGTATTTATTAAAATGGAAGGTGTATCTACGTTTAAACAAAAAGACTGCAAAAAAACAAGTTTATAAAAAAAAGACTATGTCTTATTGTAACCTAGCACTCAACAAATACCCTAGTAAACATTAAAATTAGTAAGTTCAAGGTCAAAAAGAAAATCTTGGACATATATGTTCAATATGAAAGCCTTAGACACAGATTTGGTGAAGATTTTAATTTTTCTTTAGGCTTCACTGTCACTATTTTTCTGCTAATTTGAGTTCCAACAGTTCACTGATTTTATGCATTGTATTTATTTAATGCAACACAGATTATGTTGCTTAAGGGGGAAAATTAATCTAGTGTATTTCTACAGCAAGCACAGATAATCATACACTTATTTCTCTTGTCAGTCAAAATAGGGGGGAGAAATCTATCAAGCACACAGCTTAGGTTAATTGTATTTCTTCCATGTTAACTGTCCCAAATAACCACAACCCACCAAATACAATTATATCTAAAGTAATTAATTTTCAAATGATCCTTTCAGATACCACACACATACACAAAAGGCACAAGCATTCTAATTTACTCACTCTAATGAGCAGTTCAACAACTTGACATGGGTCTCAAAGACTGACTAGAAGATGAAGGAGGAACACTTGATAAAGAAGAAATATGACAAGAGAAAATAGCCTAGAGAATACTACCAAATTTTCATCTTTATTCTCAAACTCTCTCCCTACGAGACACAGATAAATATTTCTAACAGCCTTCTGAAAATTTCCATCTAGATATTCCATAGATATTGAAATCTAACTTGTCCAGAAAGGACTGTAATAGTTTGTCTTCAAGCCTACTCTTTAATATTCCCCCCAGTTAACAATTCCTATTTTATTTGCTGGTAAAAAATGTACCCCATCTCCCAATCTAGCAAATTTAGTTATCCTCAACAACTCCTTTTTCATATGCCACACTTCCAGTTTGATCACAAAGTTAACAGATTTTTGTCTCAGAAATGTTGGTTAATTCCACCTCTAATTTTTATCTATCTTGTCTTAAAAATCTTACTTATTATCTATAATTGCGATTTAGGTATTTACACTCTCTGAGTTCAATATCCCAGTTCATTCATCCAATGGATGCCAGAACACTGTATCTAAACAACAAATACCTAATATCTCTTCTCCACCTAAGAACTTCTTTGGCTATGCTACTGAAAGCATTGCTTCTCTAAGCCTGGACCCTGGATCACCAATACCAACATCCCCTAGAAATCTGTTAGAAATGCAAATTCTTGGGCTCCACCCAGATCTAAGGAATCAGAAACTCAGGGATAGGTCCCAGCAATCTGTTTTAGTAAGCCATCTACGTGATAAATTTTGAGAACCACTGACCAATGACTTAAATATTTTTTAATGAAGAGGTGACTAAGAAGTGTATCAAACATTATCATTTAACTTCCTTTTTAATTATTTAAAAACTATTTTTTAAACTGTAATATAAATGGCAAACATTAAATTGTCCTATATTATGTTATTTTGGGTAAACATTAAAAGAAGACTTTGCCTGCTACCTCAGTGCACAAAACGGCACCATGTGCTAATAAAAAGTGTAGCTCTGTTTCATGTGTGTTTGTTTAAATTCAAGCCAGCAAGTATATGCTCAAGTAAAGTTTTACAAAGACATTATGTACTTGAATGCAGAGTTCAATTAGTTGCAGGTAAGGCTCTGGTTCACCTGTTTGGCCCTTCCTCTCTTAAACAGATTAAGAGTTTACTATGAAATTTGCATGTTTCTTCTCTAATTGTATTTGTGATAAAGTTAATCTTGTTTGGGATGTAAAGTTATACTTTTTCCAATGTAGGAAATGAAATAATTATCTCTAAAACTAGAAATGAAACTGGTTGAAAACAGGAAATAACAGATAAATTTAAAATGGATATATTGTTACTTATTTGACTCAAGATATATTGTCTTACTATTAATTATTACCTTTTGAGTTTTCAGCATATATTGACCACAGTGGCAACTATGTTCAAAATGAAATAAATATGCTGGAAGCTCTCAGGAATAGTCACTCAAGACTAAAATATAATGATCGTCATCTATCATTAAGACTTACATTGTAGTGATAAAAACTGACAAATTTTCATTGATTTTTTATAACAAAGTTGGGCAAAGTAGTGATATGGCTGCTGGCAAGTTCCATAATTTTGCAGTAAAACACATAGTGACTGAAGTTATTGCAAATCTAATGATTAAAATGTAATCAGAATAAAGTTATCACCTATGAACAAAAGCATACACAATTAGAAAAAACCTTATCAAATCTTGCATTATTGATACTGCAACAAATGTTAAATGAGTGAGCTGTTGTCAAAAAACTGAAACAAAATATTGGTACATATCTGAAAATGTAATACAAAAAATATTCATCACATATATCTAGTTAATTCAAATGTTGAGATTAGGGAAGATCTTTCCAATTTAACTCAATGAGAATATATATGGGTCAAATCTCTACATTTGCTTTTGCACAAGTTTTTTAACTAGGTAAATTCAGAAATCATAATACAATACACAATGGAGAAGAAAATGTTAATGTCTAAATCAATTTTTAACACACCATTAACTGAACTGTCAGAAATGTTGAGACAACTATATTGAGGCAAATAGATAACATAAAAAATCGCAGGAATGGTAGCTCCTATAAAAGTTGTTGCCAGATTTCATCAAGTAGTAATTATACACTAATTACTACTTGTATTAGATATTTCGATATTTAGATATTTAAAAATAGTTTTGGATAATCACATTTAAACTATCCTTTACACTGAAGTTGTTGGGAATTTTTTCTGAGCTAATTGTAAGGTTAAGAACAGAAAATTTCAAAGTTCATTTTTCATACCAAACTTAGCTGAGTGTCCTGAATCAAGGTATAAATATTCTTCGAAAAACAAGAAACACTTTCTAAATGTAATTTTTAAAAACTCTGAGAAGTACCTTTCAAATATAAGTAACTAGGGAAAACCAATTTGGTTATCTAGCTCTTTAATAAGCTAAAGAAATTCAATTTGACAATACAGTCACAATATTACCAAGCTTATAATGCAAATAAGTTTTCAGAAGTGAAATTGATTCTTACAGTTAAGACTCATCATGCAAGGAAAACAAAGCAACTGTTCTGAAATTTTAACAGAATCAGCAGCCAAGTATGAGTTTTAAAAATGTTATCAATAAATATCTCAGAATGATACAAGACTTTATCATCAAACAATGAAAAAATGAAATGACTGATGAATCGATTCTGTCACTTACTCTCAAATGAAACATTTATTCTTTCATTATTCAACTTTGACAAAAATCTTAATATTTCTCTTTTTGGTCTGGATCAGTTTATTTGAAGAATATCCTGAGAAGGCCAAATGACTTAAAAACATTACAATTTGCTACTACTTATTTGTATGAACCAGAATTTTCTACACATAATGCAATAAAAATAAGATACAGAAATATAGTGGATGCTGAAGCTGATATAAAATAGTAACTTTCAAGCATAGCTGCTAATTTAAATTCTCACTATACCACTGATTGACTTTATCTGAAAAATGCTGTAAGTATAAAATTATAGGACAGTTATACAATAAAATGCTACTTTTATTTGTTGAACAATGTTATATTATAAAACAAACATTCTCCACAAATTAGAAAGTTTGAAATCTAAGATAATAAATCAAAAATTCTAATCATGGCATAACCTAGCTAGCTGTAACTAGCTTTCACCTTAATTTTCCACCAGGCACACTTCTTTCCTCCAGCAATACCAAATGCTCTGCATTCCCAGAATACATGATTTTAAGCCTTTGTTTATTCTCTTATCTCAGCCAGAAATGCCCCTCTCCTAATTCTTCTTCTGGCAAATTTTCGTTTTACTTTTAACCCTCAATAAAATGTTGCTCCTTAGACTCAAGATAGGATTAACCACTTTCTCTTCTATACTCCGTTACAGTATTTATCAAATATTATTATAATTATCTAGTTAAACATATTGATTCTCAAAATAAATTGTCTTCCTAAATCTGTTGAACCCAGAATCCAAGTTATATCCATTTCTGTGTTCTTTTTTCCTGTTCTTAATTCAGAACCTAAAGTTGGAATGCATATAAAAATAAATAAAAATAGTAAGTAGAAGAACAAAAGAAAACAAAGTAGACTCTTAACTGGCTAAGGGAAGTTCCTATAAATTAGTCATTGAACAAAAATAGAATGGCACAGTCCTCTAGCTCATGCTACTTAAAAATGTGGTCTACTCACAAGCAGTAGTCTACAAACTATCAACCTGTGATGAAATTAAATACAAAAATTAGGATTAAGCATTTAGAAACTTTTAAAGGAATTTAACAGTGGATTTTACTTCTGTTGAATTCATTTGTTATCATTTAAATTTCATTTTCTAGAAATCGTTTTTTAATATTCTTAATAAGTTTCTGTAACAGATTGGAAATTAAGAAAAGAAAAATAAGAGGGTCCTTTATAGACAGCTTGAGATAGACTATGGAAGACAGAAAGATGAGTATGATCTTGACTCTTTTTAAAATAGAGTTTGGTTTCAAAGGAAGAATATGATATTTACATAAATCTTTGTAACATGTATCAATATAATTATACGTATTTCTCAAAGTTCACACTATCTTTGACACTTTTTAAAACACATCTATTGATAGAATTATAAGTGTACATGGAAACACATGTGCATATACAGCATTTCTTTTTAACTTATATGAAGGCTAGATTTCAAGTTAAAACTAGGGCCTGTTTCTGTCACTGCTTATCAGACACAATGGTATAGGGGGCCATCCATCTTTGACTGACTCCATACAGAACTAACTTACTGCCTGATAACATTATTCAACTCTCTACATCCCTCTGCCTGACTCACCTAATCACAAAACCTTGGAAACATATAAAAGCAAGATGAGTACAGTTTTTTTCCCCAAAAACTCTCTTTGCAGTATTTTTATTCCTATCAAGAGAGATTAAATTATGTTCTCAATCTTTTGCACTAAGTGTTGGCAAACTTTTTCTATAAAGCGCTAGACAGTAAGCATTTTAAGATTTGTGGGCTATGTGGTCTGTTACAGCTATTCAACCCTGTTGTTGTAGCAAGAAAGTAGCCATAGACAGTATGTAAACAAATGAATATGGCTTTATTCCAAAAAAATTTTACTTACAAAAACAGGTAGCAGGCTTACGGATTTTGCCCAGGGACCATAACATGCACGCCCCTGTTCTACATCACAGATATAACTCTAAAATGCAGTCATTAAGGATCTATTGGACCTATTGCACAGTAGATGATCAAAAGTTACATAATTCTTATTGGCATTTATCATCAGCTTTTAAAGTGTTAAAGACTGAGAGATTCACCAATATTCAAATTCATGGAAGATGAGACACTATTTCTCAAAAAAACCAGAGTATACTGAAAATCTTTTATGCCTTGTCTTTATTGGCATATGTCTAAGGAAACTATAAGCCTTTCATACTATTATTAGATAGCAACATTCCTACAGGCTATAGAAAAAAATACAGATCTATTTACACTAGTTGCCACAACCACTACAACAAATGATGTATATGCAAAATCCCCAAGGAGCAGCCCCTTTTAAATGAGCCACAACATGGCTCAAATAGTCATAATATAACAAACAAAACTAACGACAATTCCAAGTATGATGTTCTTGGTTCAACTCACATCTGTTGAGCATCTTCAAAATATAGGGCCCTTATTTACATTTGTAACAAACCTGGTTGTAGATTTATTTCATCTTTGTTGTTTCAAGTTGGATGTGACCACCCCTTTCCCTCAAAGGATGAGATACAAAGCACATTAAAGGTCACTGTAAAACTGAAGTTAAATCCTAACCTTTCCCTTTTCACTTAATTTCCAGTCTCCCTAGTGGAATATGTTTCTATGAGCAATGCTCCCCATTCTAGAACTCTTTTCTCCAGAACACAAGAATTGCTGACCTTTTAAATTTCTAAGGGTTCTCTTAATGTTAGATTTGAAACATCTTCATATAACTCAAAAATTCTTTTTGTTTTATACTAATCTCTCAAAAGTGTCTCCTAAGATTCAACAATATTTTTGTGGATATAGCTCAAAAATCACTATTTCACAATCCTCTCTAAACTATTAAGTGGTTAGTTTTGTATTGTATCAATTCTCACAGTATTATCATCAGACCTTGTATGGCCTTTGAGGAGTGAGAATAAAGAAAATAAAAAGAGCCTTAAAAGAATATCAGTGGGTAATCTCATGGGGAAACACACTGAAACAATAATGACAAAGCAGTCTATAATATTATTCCAGTAAAACAATATCTATGAGAGAGATATGTCCCTAGAAAAGTGCTTAGGATATATTTGGATATTCACTGGCTCCTAAAATCTGAGATGTAAAAAATTAATGTCATCAGAATGTTTAAATATTATTTTCTTTCTCTTTTTTTCCTTTGCTGTCAATGATTCTTCATATTTCCTAGACTTAAAATCCTGAAGTTATTCCTGATTACTTTCCATGTTGCCTGAAATTTCAATCAATCGTGAATTCCTCATGATTCTTTGTTGGTTTCTTATATACCATTTCCAGTCACTACCCTTAACATATACAGAATGCTGAAGCTTTCTACCTATTTTTTTCTGCTCAGACTGTCCTATTCTTCTATACATTTAAGTATTCTCCAAACACTGATCTTACTTCTCAAATGTATGTATATAAAATATAGTCTGCTCAAAGGACAGTTTAACTACTGTCCCAGCACTTTGGAAGGCCAAGACGGGCAGATCACGAGGTCAGGAGTTCAAGACCAGCCTGGCCAATATGGTGAAACCTCATCTCTACTAAAAACACAAAAATTAGCCAGGCGTGGTGGCAGGTGTTTGTAATCCTAGCTACTCGGGAGGCTGAGGCAGGAGAGTCACTTGAAACTGGAAGGCAGAGGTTTCAGTGAGCTGAGATTGCGTCACTGCATTTCAGAAAGAGTGAAACTCCATCTCAATAATAATAATAATCATGATAATAACGAAATATTTTAAAGTTTAAAAAGGAGGTATAAGTTTTATAGTAAAAATAGGATTTAAATAATTAATAAAGGATAAAAAGATTCACATACAGAAATATAACAGAAATGGAAAATAAATCCAAGAAAGAGGCACATTCTACAAGGGAAAACTTATATTATGCATCTACTAAAGAAAGGCAGAGAAGGAAAACCAAAAAGTAGAAGGATTTATGTTTGCTCCAATGAGTGACATAGTTGTTGTTATTATTGAGGCCCAGGATGAAATACAAAAGTAATCAGGAAAGTATACTCACATAAGTTAGAGGAAAAAGCAAGATTGGGCCTAAATGAGGAAGAAATATCAGTGGAGATAAAACCAAGTAATTGGAATGCTGTCTAAATAGTGTTCTATAGAGAGTGAATTTCTGACCTGGGCCTACCTAGGCAACAAAGTAAGTTGCCAGTGTTAACCTTACAACACATCAGTGATTCTACCACTGGAGGGAGTCTGGTCACATATCCTTTGATGTAACTTTCACTCTAGTAACTTTCTGGTCTTCTCTGGGAATGAATTAGAACCCTACCAAGAATATGAATTGGTTTAACACAATCTGATGGGTTTCAAATTTTTTATTTCTTTTAGTTTTTATTTTTATTTTGTTTCATACTCACTAATATCTCTATAGTTATATTTGGGTCAAAGAAATTAATCTACACGCTACATGTCCTAGTATATATCTATCCTTGGAAAAAGTTAATAAAGAAAAACATTGTAAATTAAGAACAGAGAAGGGCTCTAAGGAAAATACCTAAACAAAGCAACCACCAAAGTTACAAGGCACATGAAAAATAGCGAACGGCAGATTTGAACTAGAAACTAAAAACAATTTTTAGGGCTAAGGTGATAAAGATATTATTGATAGGATGCTAAAGAGAAGTAAAAGATAAGAGTACTATAACTGTGATTTCAAAATGTACTAGTCTTTAAAATTCAGAATTTACAGATTCTAGTAATTACTCATGAAGTTGAAGTGATTTCCTAACTAAATAACATGTAACTGAAATTAAGAAAAACAACAAGGACCTAGACACCGGCAAAAAAAGAAATTTTAAAAAGCAGTGGTTCAATTCAAGAAATTATGTAGACAATATTCCATTCACAATAATAATTATTACTCTCTATTTTGTATTAATATCAAGACTGGTAAATTCTATGAAAGTAATACTTTATTTACTTATTTAAACAATCTTACAGAATTGGTATTACTATACCCACTTTACATAAGAAAGCTTGAGGCTAAAACAAGTTAAGTAATTTAAGGTTACACGGCATTCAAGAGCCAATATTCTAACAGGGGTGGTCTGATCTAAAATGGTATTATCACTATGCTATACTGCATGTCACTGAGACTGAGTAATGACCACCTTACATTCTTGTAATAAAGACTATTAAAGGTAACAGTTACGGGTACTCCTCTTAGATGTCTGCTTCAGAAAATGTCATTAAGGATTATCTAATATCACTGTGCTACTAAGCATTTGTTACTTTTATTTCCAAAGTTAAAATTTGTTTAATTCACATGCCAATAACATAAATGAGGTCTTAACTGACTCACAATTTAAATAAATTTGATAAACTCAATATTCAAAGAAATTTATCTTTTTAAATATGTAAAAGAGATAAAATCTTTTTTTCCTCCATTTTTTCCACATAAGTATTGTTAGAGACTAAGACAAGGAAATCTGTCAGCTTCTGTGTAATTTCTTTCCAATGTGTTTCCTTGTTGACTACATCATAAACCCTGTGGTTTATACCATATCTGGGCGGTCATAAAGTCCCTACTCATAGAAATAATATTTGTTAAAGCTACAAGCCTTGAGGGTAGATTTAAATGTTTTAAAACAAATTAATTATGTATTTTCTTCCTTACTATAACAAAGCTGGAGGGAGCTTAGATACATGTAAGGCAATATGTAGATAAATCTTTCCTGTTTAACAAGGAAGAAAAAGCATATACATATATATATAAAATATACATTATATGTGTGTGTATATATATGATTAAAAGATGAAAAGCGCAAGTAATATAAAATTCTGTGTGTGGGGTGGGAGCTGTTTTGTCTTGTCACAGGTCAGTGAAGGTCTGAAGTACCTATCAAACTGTAAATGGGCTTCCATATTATTAATGTTTCCAAACAAGAAATTTTCTCTTTCATTTTATTTGAAAAGTCATAATAAAAGTACATCATGTATGCAATTTGAGCATACTTCAGCACAGCAGAGATAGAGAAACAAAAATACTCTTCTACTTGCAATAGGAATAGAAACCTCTAGATATACAGTATATTTTCAGAGTAACACTCGGGCAAGGACCAGGTGCTGGCAAACAAAGTACACATGCCTAGGAAAGACTATCCATGAGGTAGTGTGTGTGTGTGTATCTGTGTGTGTGTGTGTGTGTGTGTGTGTAACTGTCTTGCTTAATTGAAAAGCCAATTATATGACCATGTGGACTCTAACCCATATTCTTCAGAAACTATTAAATATTTTTAGAAACTATGAAAAAAATTGAATTATTATTGATAATGTAATCATCAATTCATAGGAAAATAGGCAAGTAACAGACAAAAACAACAACAAAAAACCCCAATGAAACATGAGAGAGATACGCAGTTATGTTCACCAGCAGGCATAATTCTTGGTTGATACAGTATGAAAATATAAAATTAAAAACATCTCTGATTGGAGAAGGTAAAAGAAAATTTACATTTAACAATCATCCTATGCTTTCCCCTATTTATTTTATTCCACTTCCAGGGAATTAATGTTTCTCTCATTTTTTTCATCACCAAATTAACAGTAGATTAAAATAAAGTGAGAAAAGAGCAAACAAAACAAATGTATTCTATCATAAATTATGAAATATGGCTCTTATTAGGTACTTAAACACATAAATAGCTCTTCTATCCCATATTCTGCCACATCCTTTTCTATGTTATATATTTATAGAAGTAAAACAATGAGACTTGAGAGGAAAGAAAGTGAAAGGAGGGAAGCAAAGGGAGTAGAAAGCATCAGCTGAAAATTTCTCAATGAAATATGATGCTAAATAATGTCTGTCTGACAAATTTAATGCAACATTTCATACGTTGTTCTATTAAAAACAAACAACATTATTCCCCCTAAATTATTCCTATGAAGCCAAGTTAGTATTTTTGGAACTGACATGTAAGATAGGATAACAAAATAAGTTAAGCATTTAACAACATCTCTAAACAAAGTATTTCCAAATTTTATACATCTTCTAGTAGAAGAGTTAGCTCTTTGTATTTGTTGGTACATGCTATTTTATAAAATAAAACCCTAGTTAATTAGTCTATGTTAAATTACTTGGAAGTCTGCAAATAGTAATTTTCATAGATGTTGCTTAGTGCCAGCACCCTCCCCAAAATTAAATGTTACATAATTTGTTTATTTTGCGGGATTCCTAATTTGAAAAGAAACAACTAAAAAATAATATCAGAATAAAATAGCTACTCCTCTAGGGGATCACAGTAAACACAGCATTAATTTTTGCACTCTGTTAACTCTGTGAACTTCATAAAAAAGTTTAAATTTTCCCTAATATCTTTGAAACACGTGGTAAATGCAGTTTTAAGTATTGAAATTACTGGGTTCTGAAAAGCAACAATGAATGCCTAGTTCAAATGAGTACAAGAATGAGCTTTGGCTATATCATTGCAATAAATAAAAATGAAGTCTACTTTTATTATTCTTGTGTTTCTCTCAAACCAATCTAAGAAAATAAAAATATTTACAACTTGCAATGGTTACATTACAAAAAGTCATTTCATAAAAGTATAAACTAAAATCCAAATTACTTCCTATGTGTTATTAAAAATAATCTTTATAGTCTATAATCATGTAAGCTTACATATGGAATACCAAAATGATAAATTTTTTTAAATACCATAAATACGTGCACTTACCACCATGGTGACCAAAACGGTCTAAGAATAAAGGAAATACAAGCTGCCTTTGCAAGTGTATTTATTTATTCATATCCTACACCTGTTTCAGAAATTAAAGTGGTTTTGGTTTCAAAAAGTTTGAACTCTGGTTTCAAAATTATTAAATATAAACTTATATTAATAAATATAAAATTTATTAATAAACAAATTCGGTGCTCGGTGCTCGCTTGATATAAACGTGCTGAATAGCAATGCCCAACCAAGTGATTACCATTTAAATGACTTTGGAAACAAGACCTCTGCTCCCTATTTGGATTACGCTGATAAATTTTATGACCTTACTGTGAGCGTATTAGCATTTGTACATAACTTTGGTTAAAGAAATGCTTTACAATCATTACCTTCATATACAGTTAAACATTAATTTCATTTATAGTCAAAAGTATTCGGGGCCCTCTTGACAACATATGCACTGTATTTCCTTTGTCAGATGTAGAATTTTACAATTATTCGGCCAATCAATTACTAATCAGACGATTTCTTCACAAATGAAGTTTTGTTCCACATTACTGAAATAGCAGACTCTAACTAGTCCAACTAACCGAGAAGCACTGTAACTAACCCCACTGCACACAGCACTAGCTTATGTCTTCAACGCTCAGACCTGTATTCAATCAATTTCCTTCTACAGGAGCCTGTCAACTTCAACAACAGAATAAACGATATAATATCAACACGCAATGGTACCAACTCGCCACATAGTCTGAATCACAGCACATATATTAGGCCAATATTTTCGACAGTCTGACTCAGAGCCCAGGAACCACGAAGATTGTGTCTGTCCTTGGTGCTGAAATGCACCGTTTTTCTGCGCCCTCACTGAAAAATTGTCATCCTAATCCGAATCCAAGAGGCTAAAAAGACTTGTTAATGTGGGGAGTCTCATGATGGGAGGTTTAAAAAAGAAAATGATAAGTTTCTGGAAGAGAATGCTAACTAGTGTGTGTGTGCTGGGGGAAGGGGGTTGCTAGAAACACCCCGAGGGCATTTCCCCTTCAGTGCCCGGCGACCCAGGAAATTCGGACTGCGGCAAAGATCGGAAACGCCTCGTCGGGGCAGGAGCCGCGAGCGGGAACGTCGCCCTCGTCCGGGCCAGGCGGGCGAAGGCGGCGAAGGGCGCCACGGTTCTGGACAGCGACTTTCCGTGCTAAGGCGCGAGCCCCGGGGTCCTTTTGTTTCTGGGGTGATGGGAGGGCGGTGGGCGGAGGGTAGCCCACATCTGCATTTATTTGCACAGAGGGGACAACAAAAGACCCTGCCGCCCTGGAGAGCGGCGTCGGCGGAGCCACAGTGGCCCCGGCGCCTCGGCGCGGACTCGGTCCCTTTGCTTGCGGTCCCGGCCGCTCTTACCGTCCCGGTCGCACAGCTGAATGGCCTCCAGGCTGAGGTTTTTGATCACCTCCTCACAGGGGCTGGTGGGGCTGTTGAGGGCATGATCCAGGCGCGGAACCTCCATTTTTCCAACTCCCTTCTGAAGCCCGCCTGCTTCGTATCCAGGCTCTCTCTGCCGGCCGGGTGGGCAAGAAGGGCGGGAAAGGGAGGGGGAGTGGCAGAGGGAGGGAAGGAGGTCTGGGACGTGGTGATGCGGCGCCGAGGCTGAGGCGCCGGGCTGGAGAGCCGCCGCGAAGGCGACGGCTGTGGCAGGAGATTCGGGGAGTGTGCAGCTCTGAGAGACCCAGCAGGACCTGGCGCGAGGACGGGAGGCGCGCGCTCCCGGCGGGGAGGGGACGCAGCGCGCGGGGAACGTGAGAGAGAGGGCACGACGCGCGCACGCGCGAGGGAGAACGCGCCCACCTGCTGGCGCGCGGCGGCCCCTCCCCCGCCCTTCTGCGCGCACGCGCCCCCACCTGCCCTCGAGCCACGAGCAAGGCAACCTCGCTTGTGAGGCGTCAGGCGACCAAGCGCGCGGGAACGGTGGGCGCTATACGCCGCCGGGCTGCCTCTCCCTCTCTCCTAGTTATAGCCATTTGGCGTCTTCTGTCTGCTCTTGGTGCGTGGCGAAGCCCGAGTTGGCCCTGAGGCATCTGCACGGGGAGGCGAGGGCGAGCATATTGGTTGTTTATCAAGAACTGGAAAAATAAGGGCCCAGACTCTTCGGACTCTCTGTACGGTATTGGGGTGTGGGAGCCACCTCCTCCCCTGAAGGTCCCAGGATACTCGCTGCCCGCACTCTGCGGGCTCGGCCGGACATTCCTCGAAAACAGCTGCGTCTGTGTGAGAAATGAGCGGATTACCTGAGGCGTTGGGGGGGGTTAGAGACAGCATTTTGCCCGTCCCCGACCCTGAGGCGGGGCAAACGTGGGAACTTGTTATTGCCAGAAAGGTGAGGGAATGAGGAGATGCGGCAAGCCTGCTGGAAAGGCGGCGGGGCCAACAGCCACGGGACCAACAGCCACGCAGCCTGCCTTCGCTGTGTAGCTTCATTCATTCATGCATGTAGCAAATAAGTATTCAGTGCTCACCCTATGCCATTGTTCTGGGCGTCAATGAAGGGAGGATAAACAGCACCTGCTCCCATGGATTTGGAAGGAATATTTGCTACAATAGCTAATGAAGATTGATTTGTGCTTCCTCAAGCTACCCTAAATTTGTATGCCCGTTGCTTTTAATTGCATTTAAGATTCTGCAGTGCACTTAGTGGATGTGCAAACGTTTTAAAAATAAAATAGCGGTCACAGCCTATTGACCTCTGTTCCCATTTGCTTCTTTGGAATAGTTTTTAGTTTTGTTGCTATCTCGGGATCAAAAATAGTGTCCCCTCTTTTCTTAATGTGCTTGTAAAGTAATGTAAGTTCCCTTTTATTGATTTTCCATTTCAAACATAAATGTTAACCAACAAGTAACAGTTTACACATAGATGTCTGTATGCTACTCTTTTTAGTCACATCCTTTTAGTCATAACATGATGAAGTCTAGTTAATTGAAGCTTCAATAAATGGAAGGACCAGCTTAAAGTAAAATAAACTTGTGAAAAATCTTGGCACAATTGAAATTTCATAAATACCTGTGAAAGATAATTAAGCATCTTACAGTGAAAAGTCTTCATTATGAACTTATTAATGAAGATGGATGTTTTCAAAGTTTGAAAGAATTCTTGTTTTAAGGTAGGGGTGTCCCCAAGGAGAGGGTAAATTATTACCTGTCAAAGGATATGACAAGAGAGTACTTACTGGTGAATTTTCTGTGTTCGAAAACCTGGCTCTGTAGGACTAGAAATAGGTATTGTAAGCCCAAGAGTGGGTTTATTTTTTAGAGTAGTCTTAAATTTATAAATCTCAAAAAAGGAACTGTGTAAATTAGAATAACAATTCACTGATTTACAAGTAAGAAATATGACATGCATTTAATAAAAACTCATGTAAATATTTATTAAGTACCTCTGTCCAGGACACTGTGCTATGTGTTGGAAATTTGGGGTTCAAATTTATAAAGAAAGATATATATTGAAAAAGTAAAAGTAGGATGGGTGTTAAGAAAGAGGAAGTATGGGAGCTTGTAGAAGCACACACAAAGTTTATAACATAGACTAGATGGTCAGGAAGATCTCCAAAATGATTATATCTTAAGGGAATGAGAAATTATTAAAAGGCTTTAAATAGAAAATTAGCATGATCAGATTTGTTGGCTAGAATATTTGTGTAATAAGAAAGGGTAATGTTTCAAGAAGTGTATTAATGTCACTTTCTGGGTATACAACCTAGTCAATCCAAAGCACCTGTCTGCTGAGGATTTGGATTCTTGTATAAAAAATACAAAAGAAATATTTACTATTTAACTTTTGATATTCAATATAGGATTTTTTTAAATCAAGTTTTTAAGCTTCAAATCAAGTCATTGTCAAGACACAAAATGTAAATTTGTTTATGGTTCAACATATCAAGGCTAGGCCTGGTGGACCAAATGATAGGGTTTCTCCCATAATGAAGACAAGGTATCTTAGTCCAGTATGAAGGATTTAGCCAGAGATTGATATAAGGAAGGTGGTGGCTATGAAGTAGGTAAAGTAGAAGAAAATCCTATTCTCTTTGGCTTGGAGAATTATGGGAAAGGGATAGAAGATATCAAGAAAGGCAACCAGAAACATTTTTACTGTTCCCACCCTGAAGATACAGGGTGAGGGGTTGTGACTTTAGAAATATCCAGATTGGTGTGGGAAAACTCAAGGACAGAGGACTTACTTTCCCAATTCTTAGATATCTGGGAAGATATCAGGCTGAACAGGGACCACATTCCAGTAACCTTGTACAGGGCAGAGACAGGGTAGGCATTGACTTTCCAGAGTGCTATAAGTTTCTATATACTGTTGAGACTCAGAAAACAATACCCTCCTCCTCCACAAAAAAAAAAAAAAAAAGGCCTCTGTAGTAAAAGTTTTTCCTCTCATCTTCTGACCTCCAGCCTCTGAGTCTCATTTTCCCCTGAGGCTAGCTATAAGAAACTAGAATCCCTGTTCCCCAAGGTTGGTTATAGAAACCACAACTCCTTTTCCCCAAAGCCAGCAATAAAATCTAAAAATATTACTCTAACTTTTCTTCTGCTTTTCTGTGTAAAAACCGGCCATAAAGAAATTATCTTACCTACCTTGTTTAACTGAAGGTCATAAGATCCTCGTTCCAGAGAGGGCCCTGCCACATAGCCAAAAGGAAGAAGTACATGCTCAGAGAGGTCAAGAAGAATCTAGACAGACAGGCCTTTCTGGGTTTCCCTATTCAATCTATTAGTATTAGGTCATATTCCTTTTGTCCAGTCATATTTCTTCATGACTGTTCATACCTTGTTGAACCTAAGAATTAAAATGGTCAATTTTTCCTGTGTCTTTGGGTCTTCATTCTGAAGGCTCTCCTGTGTTGGAAATGTGGTGTTCAAATTTCATGTAAAACTATAATCAGGTAATTTTGTATGCCTTTTCTCCTATTAATCTGCCTCTTGTCAGTAATTTTCAGCTAATCTTCAGAGGGCTAAGGGGGAAGGGTCCCTTGGCTCCAATATTACTCAGAAGGTGGTTGAGTTGAGAACTATCCAATCTTCCCTGAAGTTTTGTGTTAAAAGAGCAAGGTGACCCTTTAGCAAAAATAAAGGTTTAGAGTGGACCTTCTAAACCAGGGATGTCTAAAGTACCAAAAAGATGAGACCCATTCGTCAGAGATGGCTGCCAGACCCTGAAGCACAGACCATGAGTTTCTCTAGCTACCAACTTCAAGTGAAAGACCTGAAGCAGCAAGACATATGAGGAATATCAACTCAGAGACCAGAGGAGGCAGAAGGAATTGTTCAAACCCAATGACCCTTTGTCCCAATGCCTCAAGTAATGGTATCTAGGGCTATCTGATATTTCCATATACTATCTAAAACAGGATGTAAGGGAAAGGTGGAAATCTTAAGAGACCAAGGGTCTTAACCTAATGAACCTGAACTTTAAGGTACTGCTTAAAATACCGAATGAACCCAAGTTTCTGGGTTAGAATAAAAACACATTATTTCCCCTCCCCTGTTTGTCAGTAACTGAGATTTCATGAAGATAATCAAATCAGTTTAGACAAAATGAAAATTCTACCTTTTTATATCTAAATTGCAGTGTAGTTGCAATCCCCATACACTCAACATCACTTAATCATTATCTTGAGATGTCTGCTATTGCAATCAAAATCCTACCAATCATTCAAGCCCCAACTCATATGCTACATTCTTTTGAAATGATTCCCTCTGCCAAAAACCTTTATGTTGTATTTCTGTGGGGCTTTATAGTTCTCTTACAGACATCATGTTATGATTTATAAGTTATTAATGTACATGAAGAATCAGAATCAAATTTTAGGGCCTTAAATATATCTAATTCAATACTTTATCCAGTGCCAAAGCCCTTGACAAGAAGTTATTTATTTCCTAATAAATATTAAATTAAAATCCTCATGAAGTTATCCAAAGTCTTTCTTATTCTGAGCCCAAACACATCTCCTATAAGAGCACCATAAAGGCCTTAATTTTCCCATTTGTTCATGATACAGAATAATAATCTTCCTATTATACATATATATTCAAATACCTGCCTAAATACAGTTTTTGCCAACGTTTGTGATATTTCATTATTTTGAGTCCCTCTGTCACTCTACACGCTCTCTTCTAGATAGCTCCAATTTTTCTGAGTCCATAGGTAAACACACCAGGTGTGGAAATATAATAAGAATATAAAAGAAAACACAACAGAGTAATATCATCTTTGTTCTGTGTGCTAGACATTTTGTAATGCAGCCCAGGAGCACATTAGTTTTTTTGACAGTAATATCACTCTGCTCACATATCCTGAGCTTGCAAACACATAAAAATCCTATACTTCTTCAGTGAACATTTCTTATTTCTCCTGTGATATTGTAAATTTTAAGCACATATTACAGTATTTGCAAACAGAAGATACTTAGGACAATTTGCTGAATTGTTTTAGTGAACTCTGATACTTCTAATGTATTTAGTCATACTGCTCCAGCTAGCCTAGGATTTTATCAAAGTAGGCTACACAGTCCTTTTGGTAGGCTAGTCCATAGGTCTATCTTATTCATAATAAAATGACGCACAACCCCAGGCACAACCAAGGATTTTATGACTGTGCAGAGGGTGCCAAGAACCAAAACCAGATAGAAACAAACTCCACAAAATGCATAATAAATGAGTGCTTCTTATTTCCTCTCATAACACTAGGGAAATTTTCCTAAGCCCTATTGTAAATGGAAGGGCAAAGGAAAACTTATAACCAACAGAAACACAGTTGAAAGCAATCCAAATATTCTAAATTATTTGTCCTGACTCAAGAAGTGTTGGGACTTGTGAAGATCAAGTGACATTATGCATATAAAAGTATTATTATGAACTGTAAAGCACCCCCAAAAGCTAGGATATTGTTACTGTAAAACACTAAAACGACATTAAGAAAGCATATTTGCTTAATTTTGCAGTATAAATTTATGGAAATAGTTTTATAACTTCTTAAAAACTGAGATCTTTCATATTTAGAGTATCTTTATGGTTTAGTTGTTGAGGATTTTAAAACACAAGGATGGTTTAACATACACGAAACAATAAATACGATATACTATATTAACAGACTATAGGACAAAAACCATATGATCATATCAGTAAATGCAGAAAAAGAATTCAACAATGTTTAACATCTTTTCAAGATTAAAAACTGTTAACAAATTAGGCATTGAAAGAATGCACCTCAACACAATAAAGACCACGTATGGCAAGCCCACAGCTAATATCAAGCTTAATGGTGAAAAGTTGAAAGCTTTTGGCCAGGCACGGTGGTTCACGCCTGTAATCCCAGCACTTTGGCAGGCTGAGGTGGGTGGATCACAAGGCCAGGAGATCGAGACAATCCTGGGTAACACAGTGAAACCCCATCTCTACTAAAAATACAAAAAATTAGCCAGGCATGGTGGTGGATGCCTGTAGTCCCAGCTACTCAGGAGGCTGAGGCAGGAGAGTGACTCCTGAATCTGGAAGGCGGAGCTTGCATGAGCCAAGATCACTCCACTACACTCCAGGTGGAGTGACAGAGCAAGACTCCGTCTCAAAAAAAAAAAAAAGTAGATAGATAGATAGATAGATAGATAGCTTTTCCTCTAAGATCAAGAATAAAATAAGAATGCCCATTCTCACCACTTCTATTCAACATATTACTGGAAAGCCTCACCAGAACAATTAGGCAAGAAAATGAAAAAAGACATGCAAATAGGAAAGGAAGAAAAATTATCTCTGTTTGCAGATGATGTGATCTTATATATAGAAAATCATAAAGACTCCACCATAAAAACTCTTAGAACAAGTTGAGCAAAGTTGCAGGATACAAAGTTAGCATACAAAAATCAGTTGTGTTTTTATACAACAGCAACAAAACAACAAACTATTTGAAAATCAAGAAAACATTTCTATTTACAATAGCATCAAAAAGAATAAAATACCTAAAATAAATTAAACTAATGATATGAAAGATCTGTACAGTGAAAACTGTAAGAAACTGATGAAACAAATTGTAGAATACACAAGTAAATGGAAAGATATCCCACCTTGATAGATTGCAAAGATTAATAGTGTTAAAATATCCACACTGTCCAAAGCAATCTACAGACTCAATGCAATCTCTTTCAAAATTCCAAAGGCATTTCACAGAAATAGAAAAAACAATCCTAAAATTTACATGAAATGACACACACACACACAAAAAAAAACTGAAGAGCTAAAGTAATGTTGAGCAACAACGAAGCCAGAGGCATCACAGTTCCTGATTTCAAGCTATATTGCAAAGTTAGAGTAATTAAAACAGCATGTTACTGGCATTAAATGGACACACAGACCATTGGAACAGAATAGAGAACTGCAAAATAAATCCATGTATTTAGTCAACTGATTTTTGACAAAGGTGCCAAGAACACATAAAGAGGAAAGGACAGTCTCTTCAATAAATGGTTTTGGGGTAACTGGATATTCACATGTAGAAAAGTGAAATTAGACCTTTATTTCACACCATATGAAAATCAGTCAAAAATGGATTAAATACTTAAATACCTGAAACTATAAAACTAATAGGAGGAAACAGGGGAAAAGCTTCATGACATTGGTAATTTGGAGGGGGACATAAACCCAAAGACACAAACAGCAAAAGCAAAAATATACAAATGGAATTACATCAAACTAAAAGGCCTCTGCAGAGCCAAGAAAACAATCAACAGAATGAAGGGACAACCTATGGAATGGGGAAAAATTGTTTGCAGACCATACATTCTATAAGGGGCTAATATCCAAAATATATAACAAACACAACTCAATTGGAAACAGTCCCGATTTAGGAAAACAGCCTGATTTAAATAGACATTTGTCAAAAGAAGACGTACCAATGTTCAGCAGGTATATGAAAAATGCTCAGAATCACTAAATGTCAGAAAAATCTTAATTAAAACCATAATATATTACCTTAAACCTGTTAAAAGAGCTATTAATTGTCAAGACAAAAGATAACAAGTATTGGAGAGGATGTGGAGCAAAGAAAACTCTTGCACATTGTTGGTGAGAATGTGAATTAGTATAGCCATTGTAGAAAACAGTGTGAGGATTCCTCCAAAAATTAAAAATACAACCTATGATCCAGCAATCCCTCTGTTGTGTATATACTCAAAGGTATATCCTAAATATATGTAATTTTTATCAGTCATAAAATATTTTTTAAAATTTAAAATGATCCCACCCTCTCTTTCCTGGGGGGAAAAAACGAAGGCAGCATGAAGGTTCTCATTTGCTCTTATCTTTAGCTCAGTAGGTTCCGGTAACTTGCTACTTCTCCTTCCCTCATCTGTGCTGTTCATTCAGTGCCTGTGTACTGCAGGATAGACATAGCTTCCTATTTTTCTCCCCTCTAGCTTCTTCAGTCTTTCTCTTTCTCCAGACTCTCTTTTCTTTCTCTTTTTACGTTGCCAAATCTCCTTGATTTTAAAAACTTACTTGAACCAGTTATTGTCCAATTTCTTATATTCTAGTGTATGGAAGGGGCCCATTATAAAATGTGAAGCGCTATAAACGTGTTATTTGTTGCTTCCATTTACTTTTTATCCTCATACAACTTATCATCAATCTTCAGCACACTGATTACTCTTCAAATGTCATTTGGATTTGGTAAGATTTTCATAATTTTCATATCACCAAATGTAAAGGCCTTTTATCATCTGCATCCTCTTTGATATTTCAACAGTTTATTTCTGCTGAACTTTTATAGTGCTAAACTCTGCTGGATCTCTTCTGATATGTGTGCTTACTGTTTATCAACTCTAGCTTCTATGCTACCCCCTTGAGTGTAGGTGTATTTTAAAGTTCAACCTTTGACATTATGTTCTTTTCTGTTTAAAACTACTTCCTCTGAGAATTCTTGAATTCTCATGAATTTTAATCTCCTCTTAATGTTTAAATTCTCACCTTTATTGTCAGATTCCTATCTCAACTCCCTATCTCTAAACAAAAGCCATTGCCCTATTTCTGTCTAATGAAAATTTTTATTTGCATTCCCATAATAATTTCTAATTAATCAATTACTTCCCCAAACTAATTTCTTTTTCTAATTTCACTCATTATAGCTACTGGGAGAAGTATCTTCTTAGTCAGTTTATATTACCCAACTTTCTGATTTTCTCTTTAAATCAAACTATCATCAAAATCATTACATTTTTTCAATGTGTCTTGGATATGCACCTTTTTCTGAATTATTAGGAACATTACTGCCATATTCTCATCATTTTAACATTGTTGAAATTACCGTGTATATAGTCTTCCTACCTCTCTTTATGCTGCTCCTAAGACCAACCCACTAAAACACTTTGTTAATCAGAACTTGCTCAATAAGTTACAATGGCTATTTGTGTCCTATAGTTAATACTGAGCTACTGAAGCTTTTAAGGCAGGTATGCAACAATTACAAAGCAGTTATATGAAGATTAATCTGCCTATGTCTCATAGAGTGAGTAGAATTGAAAAAAGACTGGAATTTAGGAGAGATTATTATCATTCCAGCAAGAAACTGTAAGATTATAAGGATAGTATAATTGGGTATGGAAAGAAAACAATGGACTTGAGAGAATGATGTCCTACTGTGTTTCCAAGATTATTAAAAAAAATCACCAACATTAGAGGTCCTTTCATTTTTTGATATTTTAAAAGATTAAATTGTCATAATACTAACATTTATATACTATAAATATTAATAGCATAGTACAGTATCATATGGCACATGAAGTAAAATATATTGTGTAGATTTTCCCAGTGTTTAAAACACAATTGTTAGTTTCCAGTTTTACACAGATTATCCTTAAGAAAGAAAGCAACAACTTTAGATGTCGCTGTTTTGTGTTTGTGAGTAAACAAAGCTAAATTAAAAATGGCTCTCAGAGTTACCTGTCTTGGAATATCTTCTGCTGACAGTAGTCACAATTTGAAAGGAGTTAATGTCGAGGGGGCTGGGGGTAAGAAATCTTGGGAAGGATGGAGACGAAAGAACCTCTCTACAGACAACCACTCTGGGAGTTTTTCTCTTCTCTCTGATCCTGCCCCTCCTATTCACTAGCTATTAGAGTGTAGCATTCTCAAACTGTGTTCAAGTACACAACCCTCCCTGACTACCTTGTCAGGTAATCTTGGAAATAAACTGTATACAGTGAGCAGAGTTATAAGGATACAGACACAATTAGTTTGCCCCATGTTCCAGGTTGTTCTTGCCTTCACAGATACATCTTTCTAGTTTTGAGTTTTTCACCAGGCTAAAATTAATCCTCTTAGCTCTCTACATTACTTACAAACAGGACCTCTAGTCTATTCCTCTGGCATGCAGTTCGAAACTGCTCTTTTGAAACCCTAATTTAGTTAGTATCTCCTTAAATATAACCACCGAAATTTCCTGATGGGTTTTTCTCAAGGATTTTTATCTCAGCAGAATTAAAGCTGTGACTTTTATAATGATGAACACATTTTAGTTTCCCAGAGTTCTTTCTAAGCTAAAACAAATGTCTATAGAATTTTGAAAAGCCTTTTTATTTTTCTGAACATTCCCCAACCCACTCTTAATTTGTACTGTAACAGTGGTGATGTTATATAGCTCACATCTGCCATACAGTCATTAGTTTGATAAGAAAGGCTAATTTAACAGCCACATCTTGCCTGGAGACTTTCTCTGTATTATTTGTGTATACAAAACTACCACACTGCATTCAATTGGAGTTTAACTTTCCAAATTCCTTCCAAAGTAGGCCTGCTCCAAGATTCATGATGAGAGAAACTTCAGAGTAAGTAGAAGCTTATTAAAGAGATTAGTCAGCCAATAACATGTACTGAATGATGATTCAATACAATGTATGCATGGACGTATATGTGTATGTATGTATGAAGTTGATGTACCTTATTGAGTAGCCATTTCTTGTTATGATACAAATGAGAAACACTGTCCTTGCCATCATCTTACTCTTCTCCAAATGACTGCTGTTTTCTTAGACTGCATATAAATGGAGTTGTTTCTGGTTAACTATTCTTAGCAAGAGTGACAGCATCATAAACATTAGTTCACTAGCTATTCTTGGGAGGGATTTCAACTAAAATGTAGCAATAGTGAGGGCCATGGAGACAGAAGACTACAGTTGGCCCTCTGTAACTGTGTGTTCTACATTGGTGGATTCAAGCAACCATAGATGAAAAATATTTTTTAAGAATAGATGGTTCCACCTGTACTGAATATATACAGGCAGACTTTTTTCTATCATGGTAGGTATTATAAGTAATCTAGAGATGATTTAAAATACATGGGAGTCTGTGCAATAGGTTATACACAAGTACTACCCCATGTTATATCAGGGACTTGATCATTTGTGGATTTTGATATCCTCAGGAGGTCCTGAAATCAATTTCCTATGGATACCAAGAGACAATGGCATCACCTTCTGCTATTCTTAGTAAAGGTTCCCATTATTAGGAAACACAGATGAGACTTTATGGTTCCAATCTGTGTTTAGAGTCACATATAATTTTCATAAAACTGTCAAATGCTCTCAAGAGTGGAAGATTTCTTTTACCACTGCCATTCATATATATGAAACTTCTTCACAATAGCTAAGCCAAGTTGTATGTCAATATGTCTAGCAACTAGAAAAGTATCTCCTCTTGAGGTAGCCTGTTCTATCTACAGTGAACTCTGGTAGTTTCATTATATGGAACCAAAATCATCTTCCCACTGTCAGTGTTTCCTTATCTCAAAAACACAGAGAACAGTTAATTCTTTGTCACATGACAACCATGTACATATATATATATAAATACTTATGTATGTGGTTCAGAACATATCTCTCTGATTCTTCTTTTCTCCAGATTAAATCTTTCTAAATACTGTAGCTCTGTCTCAAGGATATTGTATCCTTGTTGTCTTCTGAATTTTCAGTAAAAGTATGTATTTGCCTCTTAAAGTATAATGTCCAGAACTAAAAACATTATAACTGGGGTGGTCTGATCACAATAGAGCAGTTCTATAGTCCTCTGAACTGTTCGATTGCAAATAAGTACTTATAAATAAATTATCAGTTTATTCACATTAAAAAATGATCTTTGATTATATTTGAGTGTATGGCTATTCATATTCATAAATTTCTTCATAATAACTTTTATTTATTATTCCTCACAACTGCCTTCTTGAAGTTTTGTACTTCTAAGCTGAAAAAAATGCCTACAGGTCTCATTTTTTACAGAGCATGAATGATATTAAAGCTAATTATGTGTAACACTACAAATGAAATAACTGCTGCATTGTAGTTATATATTTTTTTTTTGAGACGGAGTCTCGCTCTGTCGCCCAGGCTGGAGTGCAGTGGTCAGATCTCAGCTCACTGCAAGCTCCGCCTCCTGGGTTTAGCCATTCTCCTGCCTCAGCCTCCCGAGTAGCTGGGACTACAGGCGCCCGCCACCTCGCCCGGCTAG
>NW_012116944.1:1174637-1176341 GCF_000951035.1 Colobus angolensis palliatus
AGCCAGTATGGTCTCGATCTCCTGACCTCGTGATCCGCCCGTCTCGGCCTCCCAAAGTGCTGGGATTACAGGCTTGAGCCACCACGTCTGGCCTGTAGTTACATTTTATATAGTCTCTTGGCTACCCTATGATTACTTAGACATTTAAATCAGGAATTGTCATGAAGCTTGATAATAAGATTTTCTATTTATGATAAGTGTCATATATCCACATGTATCTATGGATTCACACATTTTGTGAGACAGATCATGGCGTAATCTTTTATGGTGTGGAAGATGTTGACAGTCCATGAAATGCAACAAATAAACCTTATTTCAGATGTTCACAGAGCAAAACTGAGAACTTTGCATGGATTTAGTTGATGCTTCAGTAGTGATAAAGGAGATTATTTCTTTGGTCCCACAGTTGATAGTTCTCTTATTACAGAACATTTCTATATTGCATTTAATTTTTCCTTCACAAAAATGTTGTGCAGCTAAAAATAATGATTTGATTAATATATAAAACTGAGAAATAAAGGGGTTTTAATTATACATAGACAAAGAAACTAAGTCTACAGAGACACTACATGGACACTAAGCCTACAGAAAAGGTCCTAATACTCCAAGGAACCAGACTGACTCCAAATTAAATTCTAAGCCTTTGCCTGGCAAAACTGAGCTTTAGAGATAGACCATGCACATTTAGTTCTTTCTTGTTACATATTACATTCTATTGCCCTGGTTTTTGTTTCATATTATTTTACTGTCTTACATTCATGGATAAATCACTCTAGTTCTTTTTCTTTTTTATTTCTTGTCCCATAATAGCCAAATTCCCTTGTGGGTGGATGGAGGCAGGAAAAGAGAACAAAACAAAATTAATATGATACTCAGTAGAACCATTATAGGCCCTCATTAGTCACCTTATATATTTCTGTCTCTTAAGAGTGTCTTTATATATAGAACTCCAAACACATGTTTTTTTAATTATTATTATTATACTTTATGTTCTAGGGTACATGTGCACAATGTGCAGGTTTGTTACATATGTATACATGTGCCATGTTGGTGTGCTGCACCCATTAACATTATATTAGGTATATCTCCTAATGCTATCCCTCCCCCCTACCCCTACCCCAAAACAGGTCCCAGTGTGTGATGTTTCCCTTCCTGGGTCCAAGTGTTCTCATTGTTCAATTCCCACCTATGACTGAGAACATGCGGTGTTTGGTTTTCTATTCTTGCGATAGTTTGTTGAGAATGATGGTTTCCAGCTGCATCCATGTCCCTACAAAGGACATCAACTCATCCTTTCTTAAGGCTGCATAGTATTCCATGGTGTATATGTGCCACATTTTCTTAATCCAGTCTGTCATTGATGGACATTTCGGTTGGTTCCAAGTCTTTGCTATTGTGAATAGTGCTGTAATAAACATATGTGTGCATGTGTCTTTATAGCAGCATGATTTGCAATCCTTTGGGTATATATCCAGTAACAGGATGGCTGGGTCAAATGGTATTTCTAGTTCTAGATCCTTGAGGAATCACCACATTGTCTTCCACAATGGTTGAACTAGTTTACAGTCCCACCAACATTGTAAAAGTCTTCCTATTTCTCCACATCCTCTCCAGCACCTGTTGTTTCCTGACTTTTTAATGATCGCCATTCTAACTGGTGTGAGATGGTATCTCATTGTGGGTTTGATTTGCATTTCTCTGATG
>NW_012116944.1:1177195-1177482 GCF_000951035.1 Colobus angolensis palliatus
TAGTATAGTTTGAAGTCAGGTAGCATGATGCCTCCAGCTCTGTTCTTTTGGCTTAGGATTGTCTTGGCAATGTGGGCTGTTTTTAAGTAGTTTTTTAAGAATTCTGTGAAGAAAGTCATTGGTAGCTTAATGGGGATGGCATTGAATCTGGAAATTACCTTGAGCAGTATGGCCATTTTCATGATATTTATTCTTCCCATCCATGAGCAGCATGGAATGTTAAGCAGTGTGTAGAGGGAAATTTATAGCACTAAATGCCCACAAGAGAAAGCAGGAAAGATCTAAAA
>NW_012116944.1:1178332-1184106 GCF_000951035.1 Colobus angolensis palliatus
CCCCTTGAAAACTGGGATAAGACAGGGATGCCCTCTCTCACCACTCCTATTCAACATAGTGTTGGAAGTTCTGGCCAGGGCAATCAGGCAAGAGAAAGAAATAAAGGGTATTCAATTAGGAAAAGAGGAAGTCAAATTGCCCCTGTTTGCAGATGACATGATTGTATATTTAGAAAACCCCATCATCTCAGCCCAAAATCTCCTTAAGATGATAAGCAACTTCAGCAAAGTCTCAGGATACAAAATCAATGTGCAAAATCACTAGCATTCTTAAACACCAATAACAGAGAAACAGAGAGCCACATCATGAGTGAACTCCCATTCACAATTGTTTCAAAGAGAATAAAATACATAGGAATCCAACTTACAAGGGATGTGAAGGACTTCTTCAAGGAGAACTATGAACTACTGCTCAATGAAATAAAAGAGGACACAAACACATGTTTATTTTAGAAAATATATCAGTATGTATTCAGTCAAACCAGTTTGTCTGATGTAGCATAAATCAAGCATTTAATTTCTTTTACATTTTAAAAGTATTTTTACATGTCTTGTTGAAGTCACATTAGTTTTCTAATATGCCACTCATTATGACTTTGTCCCATGTCATCATAAGAGACTGTGAATCTACCACAGTAGATAGTATAACTGACATTGGTCTTACCTTCTTATAGATGAGCAGCAAAATCCATGTAAGTCAAAATCTATCATTTATTGTTTTACTGCCACCTCACAGATAGTCTTATATGGTACATTTCTATTTCGAGGCTCTTTTTGTTGTTACACCTAAAGCCTAAGTGCCTTTGTCAAAATAATGGCTCCCACCACATACCTACAACAAATTGATCTTCAATAAAATTGACAAAAGTAAACAATGGAGAAAAGACACCATATTCCATAAACGGTTCTGGGAAAACTGGCTAGCCATAGGCAGAAAAATGAAACTGAACCCCTATCTTTTACCATATACAAAAATTAACTCAACTTGGATTAAAGACCTGGAACTATAAAAATGCCAGAAGAAAACTTGGGAAAACTCTTTTGGACATCAGCCTAGGCAAAGTATTTATGACAAAGACCCCAAAAGCAAGTGCAGAAAAATTAAAAACAGACAAATAGTACTTAACTGAACTAAAAAGTTTCTCCACAGTAAAAGAAATAATCAACAGAATAAATAATAAACAGACAAAATGATAAACAGACAACCTACAGGATTGGAGAAAATATTTACAAATTTGCCCCAACAAAATATTAATATCCAAAATCTACAAGGAATTCAAACAACTCAATGAGAGAAAAACAACTCCATTAAAAACTGGGGCAAGTGCATGAACAGACATTTCTCAAAAGAAGAAATACAAGCAGCCAACACATGAAAAAATGTTCAACATAGCTAATTATCAGAAAAATACAAATTAAAACCACACTGAAATATCATCTCAAATTAGTCTAAATGGCATTTATTAAAAAGTAAAAAAAGACAACAGCAACAGATGTTAACATGGATAAAGAGAATGCTCATGTATTGTTTGTGGGAATTTAAATTAGTTCAGCCTCTATGGAAAACAGTATGGAGATATCTCAAAGAACTAAAAAGAGAACCACCAATCAACCCAGCAATCCCACTACTAGGTAACCATGCAAAGGATAAGAAATCATGTAAAAAGTACACCTGCATTCACATATTCATTGCAGCACTATTTACATTAGCAAAGTCATGGATCCAACCTAAATGTTAACGAATAGTTGTTTGGGTAAAGAAAATGTGGTATATATACACCATGGACCACTACACAGTCATAAAAAAGAATGAAATCATGTCCTCTGCAGCAATATGGATGGAGCTGGAGGCCATTATCCTAAATGAACTAACACAGTGGCAAAAAATAAAATATCACATGGTCTCACTTATAAGTGGGAGCTAAACAAATGGTACAAATGGGCAAAAAGATGGAGAAAATAGACTCGGGGGATTCCAAAGGGGGGGTAGAAAGAGGGTTGAAAAATTACCTACTGAGTACAAAGTCCAATATTTTGGTGATGGGTGCACTGGAAGCCCAACCCACACTGTTATACATGTAATACCCATACAAACAAGCACAAGTACCCCCAAATTTAAAATAAATTTTAAAAGATAATGGCTCCCAAATGATTTGAAAAGGTAAACTCGTGGAATTGTTTGTATGTCTGAATTGTAAGGTAATTTAGAGCTTTCAGTTTCACCCTAGGCCTCTTGACCAAATATATCTGCCCTCCCTCAACTCCCCAGGCTACAAAGAAGACAGCTAAAGCTAAATCAACTGAAAAATATTTCTTTACTTGGATAGTTGTGGCCCATGGATAGTCTGCAGTTTGCTATGCAGCATTATTGACTTAAAGACTAGAATTAACAAATTTAAACTCTGTTGGTTTGATTAATGCAATCTAACAAAGATTAGTGCTTTTTATGTGTAAGGCATTAAGTAGTAGGACACAGAAAAAATGTAAGACTTTCTTCTGCGAATGAATTTACCCATGGAAAGATAATAGTCTACTGCCGTTGAGGGGATATCAACCTCTGCTCTTTATGATATGGTACACACTCCAAACCTTTTTTGGTCAGAAAGAAAGACGTTGACAGTTTTCTTGCCTACTAGTATCTAGACAAAAAAAATATAAAATGTGACATTGCTCCTTTATCCTAGTTCACTCTTCTATTTTCCATTTTGTTGGTTTGTTTTTTAATGGTACCAAATGAGCTAACCTTGGCATTCTGTGTAGTAAACATGTGCTTTACAGTATTGATTTAGAGGAGAAGAGTAAATGGGAAGGGGGGAAAATAAATAGAAAAACATGAGCATTTTTATCAAGATATTCATAAATACTGATGTTTCACCTTTTTGCACAAAAAGCTTAGGATAGGGAAAATGGAACAAATGCTGTAGGAGAGGAAGAAAGCATGTGCTGTGCAAGCACTAAGAAAGGCAAGATTAATTTCAGCTAAAGGAAATTTATGTGAATAAAATACTTGATCTGAGCACTGCAAATCTAATAAACTAAAGTGCCATCAGGTTACCTTTCTAGGCTCTACACTGTACTGAACGTGCTGCCGAGTAAACCATTTTAATCTGTAGACGGATCCTCAACAGCATTCATCTTACCCCTAAAAATACTTTTTTTTTTTCCTTTTTATGTAGATATATCAAAGATTGGTTTCTTTCAATGGGCAAGGAGGATGAGTATTCTATATGCAGTGGCCATTTAGCGATAATGAATATGAGACCAGATAACTTTAATTTCATTTAATTTAATGAAAGTACATATGTGTACTGTAAATACCTCCATAGTATTTTAAAGACTAAAATTCAGAGTGTTTCTTATTTTATATAAATATAAGAATCATTCAGGTTGGTCTAGCAGCATTGTTTGAAAATCTGGGCTTCTGAGTGTTGATTCAGCTCTTTGGGTTTTGAATGGTTATCTATCATACCATCAATTTCAATTTTTAACTAATTAAAATTAGTTATTTAATAAATCTTCCTTACAGTATATTCTGTGACTATTATATCAAAAGTGTATGAGACTTAGTTTCCTATAATTATAAGAATTATATTTCTAATAATTAAAACCAAGCAATGTCCATGGTATAACCTCAATAATTGACTTCTCTGCCCATGTCTTCAAATAAAGCCTGACGAAACAAACTGGACCTGTTTTATAGAAGCTGCCTAACATTGACACATCACAGGTCCCAGACAGATTTGCAAGTAGTATCATTAGTCCATACCTATTTTGCTCTATGTACAAGCACTGTATAATGAAACCACTGTACATAACTTTTCAATTGCTAGTTTTTACCTTAGTGGGTTTTCATTATTGAGCTATGCATGTATTTGTATGTGCAGCTTAAATTTCCAATTGTTCAGTGTAATTAAGCCCATGCTTACAAAATATAAAACAATCTTTGTATCTTGGTACATTATAAAATTGTAAAGTCCTCTTCCTTTTTTTTTTTTTTTTGGAGTGCAGTTTGCAGGCATGATCATAATGCACTACAACCTTGAACTCCTAGGCTCAAGTGATTCTTCTGCCTTAGCCTCCTGAGTAGCTGGGACTACAGGTGTGCTCTACTATACCCAGCTAAAATTGTAAAGTCATCTTTTATAGTAATTCATATATTATCAGAACCATTCACTCTTCTCTTTTCCCATTATGACTTCTCATCTTTGGCTAGACATATAACATTGAGACATAATTCGTACTTTTTATTTGATTTTAGTGTGAAGCTATAATTATTATAAGATAAAAATACTAGTATACATTTCTAACATTTCTAACACATTAATGACTTTTTCTGGTTAAAAAATACCTGAACGAAGGTAATTATTAAGTACACTTACATCTATCATATGCTGATGATAACATAATATGTCTTATAATCACAATATATATATTTTAATCATAAAATACATGTTGTGACAGATGTAGGTGACACAGATATGTATTTTCCTTAGATCCTTTTAACCTGTGATTCCATACAGATTAAAATACATGGCTTTCAAAGTTGAATGAAATGACTTTTTTTTTTCCTTGAGTCTGGACAGTGCTTGGAGGTAGACCAAAATAGATATGGACTAATGATGCTACTTGCAAATCTGTTTGGAAAATCATGTGTTATGTCAGTGTTAGTATCTATAAAACTGGTCCAGGCCCTCCTCAGACTTTGTCTACACACTCTTACCTGTACCAATAAGACATGCAAATTGTTGAGAAAGTAATATCTTAAAAAATGACAATTACTATGATTAAACTTTCTGAATTAACTGATTAATTTTTTAAAACTGACTTGAATGGAAATGGCTTCGGTATCATGAAATGACAGGCAACATTTCTTGAGAATGAACAGGCATTTGTTCTAGATACTTTACATGTGTTAACTCTTTTAACAATCCTATGAAGTAGACGCTATTTTAATCCACATTTTACAGATGAGGAAAATGAGCATACAGTTTCAATACGTGCTCAAAGTCACAAAGCTTGGATTTGAATGGAAACAATTTGGCTTTGGGGATAGTCTTTACCTTTACATTTTACAAAATAGCCCAAATATTTTATACATATGAGAAAGAGAAAGAATATATATGCATATGTTCAAATTCAGTGTCTTCATTTAATAAGAAAGAAATATAATTTCACAACTTAGTACTATAGTTAAACTTTTCACAAAAAAGAATCACTTTATACTTTCCTTACCCATTGAGGAAAGAAAAACGCCAATACATAGTCATTTTCAACTCTTTCCAGTGCTACATAATTTCTAGAATCATGATCTATTGGTAATTTTTTTTTTATGGTGACAGTGACGTGAGACTAGAGACTTGGGGAATTGGCTCAAATGTTATAAAGAGTCACATTTTTTTGCATCTCCAGCTTCATCAGACTCCAGGGTATGTGAAATACATTTACTTTGATTTGAAATATAATAAATTTATATTTTCCTTTTTACAAAGCAAAGATACACCTATGCTCAAATCTGTTGAATGATAGAAGGAATTCCCCATATGAGCTATAATTATTATTTTTTTTTTTGAGACAGACTCTCACTCTGTCACCCAGGCTGGAGTGCAGTGGCGCGATCTCGGCTCACTGCAACCTCCGCCTCCCAGGTTCACAACTTTCTCCTGCCTCAGCCTCCGGAGTAGCTGGGACTACAGGCACCACCACCACATCCGGTTAATTTTTTATTTTTTAGTAGAGACAGGGTTTCACCATGTTGGCCAGGCTGGTCACAAATT
>NW_012116944.1:1184156-1224011 GCF_000951035.1 Colobus angolensis palliatus
TTTTTTTGTATTTTTAGTAGAGACAGGGTTTCACCGTGTTAGCCAGGATGGTCTCGGTCTCCTGACCTTGCGATCCACCTGCCTCAGCCTCCCAAAGTGCTAGGATTACAGCATGAGCCAGTAGATCAATCTAACTTACAGCTTCAACTGTCTACTGAAAAAAATTCATATACACTGTAACCTACTGCTACCCTTAGGATTATCTACAGCAGATTTACTAAAAACACAGAATGAATGAGAATTAAAACACCCTTAAAAATAGCAAACTGGAATCTTTAGACTTATAAGTAATTTCCTTGATGATGTTTACTTAGTTACTGTTCTTACTGAACCTGCTCATGAAATGATCTATGTTTAGAACAATTAATTTTGGTCTATTTGAATATACAGAAGGTAACTAAGCAAAAGAAAGCAAAACAACAACCTGATCATTATGCCTATATTATTTTCTTTGATGAAAAGTGGAAATGTAACTTGATCACACAATCACTTGGAATTTTCTACACACAGGAGAAGCATTAGACTGAAAGTTTTGAAATGCATATGGTGTTGTACTGGTAAACGGACTCTGAAAAAGCCCTGGTTTGCAGTGTTTGCCAGTTTTTATTGTTTAAATATTCCCACAATGGGCTAATTTTAAGCTACCAATGGTTTAACAACTGTCTCAAAAAATCTCTGAGAATTTAGTAACCAGCTCTCACATACTGCTGAATTTATAATTCTGTGACTTTGTTACTTTGTCCCAATGAGGATGGATGCAATACATTGATTGCATTAATGACCCCAATTCTTTACACTTCATATACTCACATTCTGTGGCATTTAAGTCTGTAGTATACTCCCACTGATTTTTGGGACCTTGCTAAATGATTTGCTTTGACCAGTGGGATGTTATCAGACATAACACAAGGGGAAGGTTGAAAGAGACCTTCCGTATTTTTACTCTTTCTTTTGACTTTTGCCATTACTATGAGAACACACCTGGGCAAGCAGAGCCAAGCTGCCCCTATCGTTGCAACTAATACCAGCTTAAATCAGTTGACAGCAAACAAATTCTAAGATATGTGAGTGAGCACAGTCAGGATCAGTAGTTCTATCTATCTGACCTACTGCTGAGTGAAGATGCTTGAACAAGCCCAGGGAAAGTCAGCCAAGCCCCGCCTATGTGGAGTGTGCCACACATGTGAGGTAAATGCATTTTAAAAATTATATTCTTTGAAGTTTTGTGGTTGCATGTTATGTAATATTTTGTCAATAGATAACTGATACAATGATAGTATTATTTGGCAAGCTTTAATTAGGGTGAAGAGAATTTATACAATAGGCAATGTGGTTTGTGAAAAGTTAAGAAACTTTAGAGTCAGTCAAGCCTGGGTTTGAATACAAGATCTACCACTTATGGGTGATGGCCTTGAGAAATTTATTTAACTTCTCTCTTCCTTTTGTAATTTTTAAGTTCTAGATAACTAGCTTGCAGGGTTATTGTACAAATTAAGTATGTATGTATATAAAATAAATATATACAAATTGGCATGTATGGGTATATACATAATTTGTACAATAAATATATACAAATTGTTATGTATTATATATAATGTGTGTATATAGTTAATATATATTTATATATAATCATATTATATATATACACAAACACACACACTATATATATATATAAAATCGGATTAAGAACACAAAAGATCTGGAATCAGGCTGCTTGGGGTTGATTCCCAGCTGTACCATTTTAATAGTTCAAAGAACTTAGAATTGTGTCTTTTCTACTTATAGCATATATTTAAGAGCTATCTATACTAGAATTTGCTAAATAATTAAAGCTCCTGGCACACAGTAAGTGTTCATTAAATAGTAAGTATCATGTGATATAACTATTTGCTTACTTAGAAAAAAATAAACTTGATGTTCTGGTAAAATTAGCTAAACCACTTAATTTTTTTTAAATGCTAACAGAGATTATCTGGGAGGGAAGCAGAGTGACCAGGTAATGCTTTGTAAGGAGTCTCTTAACCTCCAGAAAACAAGCCCATCAAATCTTTCATCTAATAACTTCCAAGAAGGACCTGAATTTCAGCTTAAAACTCATAGGTGTAAATTTGAGGAATCTGTTTAAATTGTTAGCAGGTATATTATGTTTGTGCTTTCCTATTCAAAGTGTTTATGCAAGCTAGCTTTATTGCTAGAGGATAAACTGGAGGAATTGAGGAATGTCTGTCAACACTCTGGTTTATGTGTCAGGATAAAGGCTTCTTGGATAATATCCCCAAAATCAGGCACAAGTCAGAAAAAAGGAGATAAAAGGCAATCAAAACCAGCACCAAGAGGTTAACATGAAGTAGGACCTGTCCTAGAGTAGAAAAGGGAGGAAAAATTCCATATTAAATTGTGAATCTGTCCATTCTAAATATGACTCAATATTTCTTCAGGGACTAAGACAAGGAGATGATGGTATTCTTGGTGTTTGCCATGAAGCTACCACTTCCTGTAGGAATAGAAAAATAGGGTAATACGTGACTCCTTAGTGAGAAGTGGAGTGTGGTCTTAGACATGTATAGCCTGAAATCGAATTGCCATTTGGAATGTGTGCTTGCTTCCTGGAGTGAGCACCTAAGATACATCAGCAAACTTGCCAAGGTACATTAAAACTACCAACTCCTCCACGGAGACAGATTTACATAGGAGGAATGAGAGAACCAGAAGAGACCTCAAACATAGTTTTAATGACTTGGAGTCTTGGGAGGGAAACTGAAAGACTAAGGGGGAACACAGATGGATTTAGATTTCAACTTGAAGGTTGGGACTTTGGCACAAAAAGCAGATACAAAAGTGAAAACAGCCTACACAGGTGGTAGTAGAAAACAGGTTTTTATTTCTTCATGGTGGTTTATTATATAGCATGACTGATTCTTGGTAAAGCATTAAATAGTAAGCAAAGAAAGAGCAAGAAGAATATGCATTTTTTAAAAAGATCTCGTTAAATTAGATCAAATTTAAGAACGAAATGAATGAAGAAAAAACTGCAAACTCAGACACTTTAGAAGATATCAAGGCAAAACTATCATATTACATCTCTAGTAATTCTTGAGAGAAAACAGCAGAGATGTAAATTAAAACCGAAGCTAGATTAGCATGTAACATGTTGTCTCACATAATAGATACTCAGTAACTGTAGATTGGATAAACATACACACAGGGGTAAAAAGAACCTTTAAAATACTGCTCTTTTAAAAAGCCTGTAAAAAGCTACACAAAATATTAAGCCAAAGAAGGAAAAAAACAGTCTTATAAATACCAAGATTTGGAGAGTTGAGCTTTTGGCTGAAAAATGGAAATCGTTGGGAGAGCAATCTGCTGTGGGTCATGAGGGTTCCTGCATTTTCTTGCTTGATAAGCCAAGAATGCAAAACTCTGACCTCATTTTGCCTAGGCCATATCTCAATATTGTGGTTGCAATGAGTAACCCTGAAGGATGAGGTGATATATTTTCCCAAAGAGCAAAAGATTTACTTCTCCCTACTATAAAAGTAGGAAATTGGCTGGGCACGGGGTTTTGTGGCTCACACCTGTAATCCCAGCACTTTGGGCAACCGAGGTGGGCAGACCACGAGGTCAGGAGTTCAAGACCAGCCTGGCCAACATGGTGAAACCCTGTCTTTACTAAAAATACAAAAATCAGCAGGGCATGGGGCACGCGCCTGTAATCCCAGCTACTTGGGAGTCTGAGGCAGAGGAATAGCTTGACCCCAGGAGACGGAGGTTGCAGTGAGCCAAGATCACACCACTACACTCCAGTCTGGGTGACAGAGCGAGACTCTGTCTCAAAAACAAAAAAACAAAAAAAACCGGGAAATTCCTCAAGCTCAGTGTTCCTCTTTTCAGTGCAGCCCACTGCTTAAAGGCATACATTTAGGCCCATTTGCACTACCCCCGTGGGACTTAGGAGAGGATGGGGAACCAAAGCAAACCAACAGGAGGCTTTGGCTACAGCTTTGCCGTAAGTAGTAAAGTCCTTTACTTCTGATCTAGGAAACTTGAGCCTTCCGCCAGCATGCATGAAACAGTAACAGATTATTAGCTTGTAAGTAGGGTGATATCTCAGACCTTTTATACTTTTTTTTATTACTTTTTTACAGTAATAGTAGGCAATATCTTGTTCATAAGAAACAGTTCTAATAGTAAAATGGAATAATGTCAGTGAAAAAGGAATTACTGAACATAATACCTGCATAACTATGGTCAACGTAGTCCTGAAAGCTATTGACAAATTAAACAGAGTGAGAGCCTTTCAAATTTTATTGGTGACCTTTTGCTGTATGAGATTCTACTGAAACTCTGTCTTTGGTGATTTATATTTTTCAGTGCAGTCTTGCTAAATTATAACCAACTTTGCCTATTCTGTTTGGGTAAAAGTGAGTTTTAACATTGAGTTCCTGATTTTATAGTCTTTAGTCAAACCTAAAAAAAATCACAATGCCCTTAACTACTCATTTGTAATAAAATTTAAATTACATGAATTAAATAAGTTTTGATATTAATAAACAGTGGAATGGTGGGATAATGTTCACAATATAACAAAAGGCAGCCTACAAAATTGTATGTAACATTAACTTCCAAATTTAAAAATATCAGTTTATCTATTGATACAGTTATAACATAGCCTATTGATACAGTTATGACATAGTTGATACACGCCATACTATTAACGCCTTCTTTGAATTTTTCAAATTTTTGCAATAAGCATATGTCACTTTTATAATCATGAAAGTTCTTAAAACTAAGCTATTAAATTATTATAATCCATATTTGCAACTCACCTGCAGTTACTAGGTAGTATATTTGGCATGTATAATAAAAAGAAGCTTCTAGCTTTATATTTATATACTTATTTTATCATCATATTTATTATTTTATGTATCTTGTTTGTTCTTTGTGCTGTATATTTTGTAAATAACCGAAAATTCCCTTTGGAAGAATTAGAATGTAACTAACAATTGAACATTTTACTTTTTGAAAATCTATGGATTTTTACCATGAAAGCCCAGAAAAAAAAATACTGGTTGGAGGAAAGATAATATGACTCAGAAACTGTTCATTCTTTAAGTAGATTGAGAAATAAATATACTAGGTAGAACATAAAAAACAAAATAGAAATTTCTCATTATAAGAAAGTAAGTGTAGGACTTAAGCACTGTTATGAGTTGAATTGTGTCTCCTTCAAATTCACATGAAGTCCTAACCCCAAGTATCTTAAAAGGATGGCCTTATTTGGCAATAAGGTCTTTGCAGATACAGTCAAGTTAAGATGAGGTCATTAGAATGGGCCCTAATCCAATATGATTGGTATGTTTATAAAAAGCGAAAATTTGGACACAGATACAGACGCTCACACAGAGAGAATGCCATAAGAACATGGTTTATAATGTGTAGCTAGGACTCAATGAGATAGAGTTGATAGGGGAGAAATAAAATCAGAAGAAATTAAGTGTCACAGAAACTGCAAAAAGAGTGTTTCAATAAATATATTGTGGTGAAGATCATCAAATGATAGATGATCATGGAGAAGCAGTGTTAAATAGTAAAAAGGTACATTTAGGCTTTGGAGGCAGAGAGAGTTGGGTTTAAATGTTACCTCTCCTTACTAGCTGTGTCAGCTCTGAAATTCATGTTACCTCACTAAACCTTATTTTTCTCACCTGTAAAGAAGAGGTAGGTTGCAACTAAGAGCAGCCACACACACACACACACATACACACATGCTTAGCAAAATGGTGCTCGATAAATGGCCACTGTTGTTACTGCTGTTATACAACAGAGAAAGGTGTGGGACTAGACTACTAGTGAAAAAAAAAGTAGAAAAAATACTAAAAGAATATATTTTCTATTCTTAACAGTAGGCAATTACTTAATGAGCACTTACTATGTGAAGGAACTATTCTCAGCACCTATATGTATTACCTTATTTCATCCTGACAATAATCCTTTAAGTAGATACTATTTTGATTCCCATTTTACCAATGAGAAAAAACACGTAAAGCTATTACTTGTTCAAGTCCACACAGATGATAAGGGCAAGAGCCAGTATTCAAAACCAGGTTGTCTAACTCTGATAGTGATGGTTTCCAGTACTGTGCTACATTTCTTCTCTTTTAGAATCAATGATGTGTTATCAGCTAGATATTTAGTCTGTGATAATGAATCTTTAGTTCTTTCTTTAGTGACTATAGAATTCCTTAATGTTGAGTTATTTCAGTTCAGGCAATTCTGGAAAATAGTTTTCTACCAAGCAGCCTCTTCTATGTTCTTAGTGATTTATTAGAATATAGAATTTACTTTTGGGATTCAGGGTAAGACATCTGGGAGATGTGTCCTGCCTCTACAGTAATTAGCTACTTAATGTCAGGTCTGAGAAATTTTGTGGACTTTAATTTTTTTGACATTATGGTCTGCAAATTCATTTAAACATTTTTGAGTAGAAGTGAAATGTTCAGATTCACTCATTTCAGCTTGCAATACCCAATTGTTAAATTTTCAGGAATTTTGCAAACTGGTTACTAAACATAGCAATTATTAAAAATTAAATTATGTAAACACAGAGATAAATACTACATAAACAAAGGTTATAAGCACTCAAAACACATTACTTTCTAATTATTTTTACTATATTTTACTATTATCTATGCTTTTGAAGTTATTCATATTAATATTATCTGTATGGAGAAAATACTGTATATTGTGTGCTGTTACACATCTCTTCCAAACTCTTTGTTCAGCAACATCAAGTGGGTAGCTTGAAACTGGCCATAGTGGGAATATTTATTCCACAGAAATTGGTTAGCTAATGCTAAAATTAGGGATCCCCCAACCCCTGGCTATTTGTGAAATCTTTATCAGCACACCACTGCAAAGCTGATAGACTGCGGTTGTACCCCACTGAAATCCTCTATCCTGGCACTATCATTTAAATTGCCATTCGTAGAATTTCAGAAATGTATTTAAAGCATTATTTATCAGTACTTGGTATAATTAGAAATTCATATTGCTTACTGGGCCATCTCAGTGATCTCAAACAGATAATTAAATTGTCCGTTTTATTTTCTTTCAAATCCAGAGAGCTAGTGTTTCCCCTTTGGAGAAACTAATAATCAAACTTCTATTTTTGACTTCACTACACTTTCACCATTTCAATTCTTTGAAGTATCTCTTTTTGTTAGTTTTTTAATTTATAAAAATCATCTTTGATCACTGAGTTCATTTCTTCTCAACTCAAATATTTTCTGGTCCATCCTCACTCCAACCTGTGTGCAAAAGGCCACTTTGAGAAAGGGATAGCAGTGGTTAAAAGGCTCTTTGGAAACCAGAGTGATGCTTAAATTTAGCAAGAGGGAGAGTATAAGCAGGAGGCAAAAGTAAAAAGAGGCAATATAGCCTAGGGGAGTGAGGAGGGCATGGACTCTGAAGTCACTGTCTGGATCCAAATTTTAGCTCTGCCAATCACTGCTGTGTGACTTCAAGCAAGTTACTTAACCTCTCTGGGCCTTAGTTTTCATTTCCATAGTGTGGGGATAATAATTGGATCCATTTCATATAGTTGTGCATATGGTCGGTATATTTGTAGTTATTCCCTCTATATGTCAAAAGATAAGGTTTTCTCCCCCAAAACAGAAAGTTGGGTTGGTCATTTGTTATACACTTTTAGTCAAGACTTTGTTTAGCTGAGGATATCTAAAGTAGCTCATATATTTATTCCATTGAAAAATGTAAACTTTTGGAAAAAGTGTTCCAAACTACTATTCCTCAATTTTTAATTATGTACACATTGTATGAGCTGTTGCAGTTGGAAAATGGACAAGCATAATGGGACTGGCGAATTGATTCAGTCTATTTAAATGTGCTGCATACAAATCAACTGTGCAGTGACCTACTTGGATTACTGAGAGTTAACTAAATGACATCCTGTGTGAGAAGGTAGCCATTTGGCCATATGTAGATGAAGCCTTTTGGATGATCTACTTCGGATCAAAGTCAAAAGGGCACAGTTGACTTGTCCTAAAGTGTGTAGTACTATCATTCTGAAATATGATTAAAGAACTTTGCATCTTTACTTATTAGTTATTGCAGAATTAAACATATATAATCCCCATGGAGATGTCCCTATTTTTTAAAACAGTTCTCTATTATCTAGTGATTCAGAAGTAATTATGGGTGAGAATAATTTGATTTGAGGTTTTAGATGTAACCAAAGTTCAAAAACGTGAAACACTGTATAAAACAAAGATTTAGACAATTATTCATAGAATTCAGTGGAGAAATAACAGTCTTCAACAAATAGAGCTGGAATAATTTAAAATTTATATGCAGAAAAAGGGGGAACTTTAATCCACATATCACATTATATACCAAAATTAAGTCAAAATGAATCATAAATTTAAATGTAAAATCTAAAACTATAAATCTTCTTGAAGGAAACATAGGAGACAATTTTTGTGATTCCAAGTTAGGCAAATATTTCTTCAAGATAACACCAAAAGTACAATTCATAAAAACTGAGCTTCATCAAAATTAAAAACTTTTGCTCTTCAAAAGGCACTATTAGACAAATGAAAAGGAAAGCCACAGACTGGGGAAAAATATTTAAAATGCATATATCTGATAAAATACTTATATACAGAGAATATACAAGTAACTTTCAAAATGTAATAGGAAGCAAACAACCCAATAAAGATATACAGATAATAAGTGTGCACTTAAAAAGATGCTCAACATCATTGTTGTTAGGAAAATACCAACTCAAAGCACAATGAATTATCACTACACTTCTATTAGGATGATTAAACTGAAAAAGAATGATTATACCGAGTATTATACCAATGTAAACTCTCATACACTGCTGATGAGATTGTAAAATGGTACAACCACTTTGAAAAACAGTTGGACACTTTCTTGAACAATTCACCATCCATGAACCATATGATCCAGCCACTCTACTCCTCCTATTTACACAAGCGGAAAAAAAAAATGACCGTATTAAGACTTATAACAAATATTCACAGCATTTTTTAATAGCCCAAACTAAAAAAAACCCAAATATTCATCAACAGGTAACTGGATAAACTGTGAAGTATCTGTAAAATGGGCTCAGCAATACAAGCAATGAACTATTGCTATACATAACAACATAGGTTAATCCCCAAATAATTACGCTGAGTGAAAGAAAACAGGCAAAAAAGAGTACTTACTGATTTAGTTTATATAATACATTCAAATTACACTTTTATAGTGACAGAAAGCAAATAAGTGATTCTCTGTGGATGAGATAGCAGTGTGAAGGTGGGGAGAAGAGTAGGAGGGATGCATGACAAAGGAGCATGAGGAAACTACTGTGACTGATGGATATATTCACCATTTTGATTGTGTTGATGGTTTAATGGGATATATATACCTATGTCAAAGTACATCAAATTGTATGCCTAAAGTATGCACATTTATTGTATGTCAATTATACTTCAAAAAAGTTAAAATTTGTGCATTTTAGTCTTGCCACCAACTTTTTACAACAAATTTTATTTGTAGGTGATAAACATTGATTAGATAGTTCAATGGACCCTAGTTACAGAGCATTACAGATTTGTTTACATTTATAATTTTGAAAAAATAGAGATAATAATGTGTCTGAAAAGTTTATTGCTATAGAATAATTTTTACTTCAGAAAAATTTCTGTTATCTCCCATTAGCGAACAAAGAAATGTCAGCTAGAGAGCAATTTGGTAAAACACAGTGATTTTGTTAGAATTATGAAAGATAGATTTGGCTTATTGCCAGCTGTGCAGTGCACAATGTTAAATAGAATAAATGAAAATATAATCTAAAATGATGCTAAGCTTAAATTTGCATTCCAATTCTTAACAAGTTTACAAGCATAATGTAGTCCTTTGGACACCTGGGAAAATTTATGAATAAACTTAACTTGGCAAACATAATTATAATTTGAAACAAATGGGGCTGGGTCGTGACCAACTGACTTATATTTAATGATTGAACACAGTGACCTATTATTATATTACTAGGAACTCAACCTAGACAAATTTATTTAATTTTATTACAAGAAGAGTTAAAATCCCAATGGAGAAAGTTGAATGGGTGTATTTACATTTAACTAATGAGGAAACTCTGGGCAGGGGCCAATTTGCCTGAATCTTATTTGTAGCTAATTTTGAGGACACTTCCTTCTTATCTGTTCCCTTGAACAACCTCTGTTGGGTTGGCAATGATAAATTATATAGCCTGGAGAATGAAAATCCAATGGAGTTACTATACTCTTTTCAGTAAATCTTAATATCACTTACTCTTAAACTGAAATTATGCAATAAAAAATAATTATGACCAGCATTTGTCAGCTACATAGAACATGTGAGACATCTTTATACATACTTTATGTCATTTAAATGTAATCCTCACAGGATCAATGAGGTCTGTATTGTTGATTTGACTTCACTTTATAGAAAAGGAACCTGGGCACAGAGAAGATAATGTAATTTGTTCTGGGACACAGAATCATAATTTAAACCCAGATCTCTGTCTTTCAACCATATGCTTTTTCCATTACACTGTTCTCCATTTCCTGTATTTTAGTTACTGCCCTTTGATAGTTTGGGTCAATCAGGAAGAAATATACAAATAAATATCCATCAAAGGTATTTCTGAGCTGTGGGTAGAAAGCTAAAATTGTGTCCACAACTAGAGTTGAGACAGGTGTGAAACACCAGGAGGAAACTACAGGAGACATGGATGATATGGCTGAACCGTGGGTTTCCTTTCCTTTGTTCCTTTTTGGGACAATTCCTTTCATTTGCACATTGAGGACAATTTCCCTAAGAATTTTTTTTCATAAGATGACATATATTAAGTCATTAGTACTAGATTGGTATATTATGTCATGGCAAAAAATAACATCACTACTATTTTTATTAATAAGAAAGAGATGTACCTCAAAAAAGTGTACTTATATTCCACTCCTAGACATATACACAACAGAAATGAAAACATATGTCCACACAAACACCTGTATGTCAAAAAACTGAAACAACCAAAATGTCCATCAACTGACAAATGGATAAATAAAATGCACTACGTCCATACAATGAAATAGTATTCATCAATAAAAAGGAATGAAGTAGTGATACACACTACAACATGAATAAAAGTTGAAAACGTTATGGTAAGTGAAAGAAGCTAGTTACGAATGGCTACATATTGTATGACTTTCTTTATATGAAATGTCCAGAATGGCAAATCTAGAAAGATGGAAAGTAAATTGGTGATTGACTAGGGCTTGGGGGCAGGGTAGTGATGGGGAACGGGAGTGGACTGCTAACGAGTACGGACTTCCTTTTTGGAGGAAAAAAGTCATGTAAACTTAGATTGTAGTGATGATTGGACAATCATGTGAATGTACTAAAAATAATTTTACTGTACACTTTAAATATGTGAAATGTATATTATGTGAATTATATCTCAATAAATATATTTTTAAAAGATAATCATGTAAATAAAGTATGTGTAATCAATTTAGGTAAAAATAATCTATAAAACAAAGAAATTCCTTTAAAATTAAAAAAGTGAAAAAAAGAAATTATATGTCAAGTTGGTGACTTAGTCACACAGAGAATAAATTTTTCAAGTAACTTGAAAGCTCAGTAATTTGAATGCATATTCCCAGAAGATATATCTTTAAGGCAGAAAAGCAAAAGTGAGAATGTAAAGAAAACTTAATAATCATATTGGACTGCCATTTTATATTTAATATGTATCTGTATTGGGTTTTCATGTGGTTCATTAACTTAATTACTTATCTACTTTATCCATAAATAATTATGTTAACATCTTTAGGGATTCTTATTTCAGAGTAAGTGAAAAGAAATACAATTATTAATATCAAATGAGTTCAGGAAGCATCTTCTATTCTTAACTTTGAATTGTTAAGACCAGTATAAATTCATGGTGTATTTTTTATTTAAAAAAATAAATATTTGGGTCCTACCTCTATCCACTGAAAAATTCCTGGAAGCAATATCCATACAGTAGCAATTATCACTAAGTCCAGACTAAGCTCTCTAAATCCCCTTTCTTACTAAAAGAAAATGAGGATCCTTGGAGAAATGGCTGATGCCACATCCTGGCAAGAAATATTCAAGATTAGCTTGCAACATCTTATCTGGATGGAAAGCAAATAAGTAATCAAAGACTACTGTGACTGTGTCAAGATGATGCAGGAGACAATTTTGAAAGGACTCTTAATGACCAAAGATGGGCATGCGTGCATCAAAAGAATAATAACTTCAATGGGTTGAAGGAAGCTCATGAAAAATTCATGAGTTCAAAACAAAACAAAATTATTGGTCATGTTTAAAGATTGCTCAGGTACCAAATTATTATTCTGAAAACTGGAAAATAAAAGGAAAAAATCAAGTATTTCTTTTTCCCTTGCTCTACAAACTACATAATCAAATAGTTGAAAAAAGGATTTTAGAAGAATTTTAGCTAATAAATGCAGAAGGGCAGAATCAGGAAATACTCAGCTGGTAACACCTAACGAAATAATGCATTTTGACTGCTAAATTAATTAAGAGAAAGATTCATGGAAACTTTATACTGGGAAATTAGGCTGACAGTATCTGTATCCACTGATACATTTTCAAATCGCCAAAATAGAGACAACCTCACATTATGTGCCTCTTGTCACAATGTGATCAATAGTATAGGGTACCACCTATGATGTATTCATGCCAAGAAAAATGAATTTCAGTTCAATTAGGCGTCAATTATCATTCTACAGGAAATACAGAGGATAGGGGAATATGCTAGCCAACATCTCAAAGAATCAAGAAGCCAAGTCCAGACTGGGGGAAATTCTATGAGATAAATATCAAATAAATGGCAAGTAATGGAGAGAGGCAAAAAACAACAACAACTTTTTGTTGTAGATTAAAAGATATCTGAGACACTTTTTGACCAAATGCAATTTGTAGATCTTGTTTGGATCTTGATTAAGAAAATTACAGAAAATCAGAGTGGTCCAAAAATGAATTGCTCCTTGAAGTGCTATGTGCTCTGTCACAGTAAGTTTTTGGGTATTGAGCAGTTATACGCCACGAATGTTACATATAAGATTATCGATTGGTTGAGTTGTTAGCTAGGCAGATTCTAAGATTCCTTCTTCCTAAGAAGATAATTCCAAATTCACTCAAAGAAAACTACCCAATAGGAAATATACGCAAGTATGGCAGATTTTGTTTCTAAAGATTAGCACAACTGTATCTTCCATTTCACATGCTCTTTTGGAAGGAGACCTTGACATCTACCCATCAAGAAGTGAAAGCTTTCTCTGCTGCTTGAATCTGGGTTGTCTCTGTGACTGGCTTTGACAAGCAGAATGTGGCAAAACTGAGGCTGTGTGACTTAATGCTAGGCTTTAAGAGAATTTCTGCTTCCTCCTTCTTGAGGCCTTGAACCATCATGTAAAGAGATCCAGCCACCCTACTGGAGAGACCATGCAAGAGAGAGTGAAATGCCCATCCAGCTCCTAACTGTTCTAGTTATCCCAGCTGAGCCACTTTATATGTCAGTGAAGCCATCTTGAACATTTCAAGCCCCAGCTTTGTTAGTGCTACAATTGAGCTCAGGATCTAGCTGACCCATTAGCTAAATGCAACCATAGGAATGACTCCATGATGCCACACGGAGATGAAAAACCACTCAACTGAAACTTGCACAAATTTCTGAGCAAACAAAATGGTTGTTGCTTTAAGTCACTAACCTGGAGACAGTTTATTATGCACTAATAGTCAATATGGTGAACACAGAATAAAAAATCAGATGTTGTCTTGGCTTCTACAAGTCTTTATACTTAAATTTAATTTTTAAAAACCACAAAAATGATGATGAAAACATTTTATGTTTTAGTTTATGTGCTAGATCAATAATGGTTTCTTTCACCCTTCACTAGCTGCAGATATGTGAAAGAGCTATAATGCTGAACCCAAAGACATTATGCAAGGACTTACTGTTTGGGTTTCCATGGTAAAATGATTCGTAAGTGGATGAAACTCAAGTCTTACACAACAGCACATAGTTGACTGGAAGAGAGAGATTATTATAAAATAAACTCTTTCTGACATGCAGAAATAGTGGAACAACAGTGTTTTTTTCTTTTATTCTTTTCAAAGATAGAAAGATGTAGGTATTAAATATGATAGAATGTAGAGAAACTGACAAGGACAAAAAATGCAGTTGTACAGATTTTGGGAACCATGATTATGTGTACTTTCATTTCCAGTACATACACCTTTATTATCCTAATGAAATACCACACAATTCTGTATCCTCAGCTGTGATGGTGTTATCATCATCACCATCATCATCATCACCATTTCAGGAAGGAGGATCAAGTGGGAGGTAATGAACAAAAAGGTAGCAGATAAAGATACAGAGAAAAGGACAGAGGGAAGGAAAAAAAGAGGACAGGAAAGGAATGAAATGAGAACTCTTGGCAAAGATTGAGATAGGTAATGGGGTTAGGGATTATGAAAATAATATGATAGCATTCGATTTGCAAAGGAATTTGTTGTTTACAAAGAACTTTAGTGTATGTTATCTAATTTACATTTTACGAGAGTTGTGTTATCCATCCGTGATGGATCCATCATGGATGAGGAAATATGAATAGGGCTGGAAGAATACAAGTTGATTATTATTTTTCCTTTTAATATATTTAATGAATGGCTACTTTGTTGCTAGTCACTATGCTAAGTGCTGGAAATAGAAATGTTTGCAAAATGATCATGATGTCTGCCCTTATAACTTACAGTCTAGTAGAGGAGAAAAGTGTATTCAAAATTATAGGAACAACTGTAAAGTTGCAACAATTTAAGGAAACATAGGATAAAAGGATTTGATATAGGCAGATCCTTTTTTGACAAACACATTGCACAGTTACCTTGTATGAATCTGTTTTATGAATATGCTTCACTCAAATATGATTCTACATTAAGGAATCAATAAACATTTTCAAGCCACTCTTGCATTTTTTTAAATTAAATAAGTTTTCCAAGGTATAAATAAAAACCTTACTTATTTTTATACACAGAACTGCCTGCCTTTACAGTGTGACCATTTATTGGATCAGAATTCTATACTTTGTAGTCTTTAGTCAAGAAATGGCTAATAAGGTCACTTAAGGTGGGGGAAAACCTATTCTAGACATATTTTAACTACCACTTACTTGCCTAGCTTTGAAAGTATCACTCAGAGCCTGTCAGCCAGATGATTAAAATCTGTGCCTCTAGTCCCTAGGGTTTTCCTTTTTTTCAGACTTCTCAGAGTAAATGCTAGCTTTATGCAACACCAGATATGAGACTGATCAGACAAAATTTGTGCTCATAAAATTCTGCTCTAGAAGAAAAGCACACAATATAACTACTGAACATCCAATAGTACTTTTACTCTAAGGACTTAAAACTTAAGTGAACACCATCTTCTCAAATAACCCCTAATGGTTAATTCATTAATCCTTCTAAGAGCCCATGGCCAAGGTTGATAAGAATAAACAGGACACTAAAATACAAGGAGTTGAATTGCTGTATTCTGAGTTCCCCAAATTGAATAAGACCTGCAGTCATGAGGCTCCTTTTTCTCAATATAGATACTCTACAAGGACTTTTGTATGAAATGACCAGTATTTACCTTTCCTAGAAATGTGGATTTTACCTAAAGTGTTAATCTATTTGGTAGTTTCTTTCTCCACATTTCATGTTTTACTTGAGAATCTTCACACTAAGGTAAACTTTGTAAGCTCTGATTATTACCCAAAATTTGGAGTTTGAATATTTTATAACAATGCTTTCAAAAATATTATTTTGATAAATATTTTCCATGGAATAATATCTGGACTAAATTTCAACAGTACTATCTTTTCGGTTCACCTTACAGTAAGTTTATGTTTTCATATCCCTCCGATTTGCCTCCAGTAAATTATTAGATATCTTACCATTACTGATTTCTTATTTAATTCCACTGTGGTCAGAAAACATACTTTGTATGGGTTGTTTCTTTTTTTGGTGAACATAGCATATACACTTGAAAAATCATGTGTATTCTATAGTTGTTGTGGGTATTATTTTGGTTCAGGTGGTTGATAGTGTTGTTCAGATCACTTATGTCTTTTCTGAATTTTGCCTGGCTCTTCTATCAAATGCTGAGGGAATGTCCCGACCCGCAGGACAGTCGAAGGGGCCCTGGAAGGGGGAGTGGGAATGGAGGAGACAAGAAAACACAAGAAATGGAGACAAGACAAATAGCTTGATCAAGTTTCGTTTATTGGTTGTGGTGTGATGCCTTATATAGGCTGGCAGGGGAAGAGGTTGGGCCAGGGCGGTGACGGGGGCTGGGTTTTCTCAAATTACAATCGTGCATGCGCCGTGGGTTTGTACTTTTCCCGGGCGCAGGATATCTTCCTGGGCGGGAAAATGTTTGCGCGGCGCGCGGGAAAAGCTTTAGGCGCCGGCGGGAAAAGCCTAGGCGCCCGCGGGAAAAGCCTAGGCGTGCACGGGAGCAGTTTATAATAAAGAACCTGGAAATGTGCCATCTTGTCTTGGAGATCAAGCAACAGAGGTCGGCTAATTCCGGGCCTCATGGCTCAGGACAAGGGAAGAGTGTCGGTATCTCTATAATAATGAAATCATCTATAGCTGCCTTTAGTTCTGTTCTTTTTTGCTTCATATATTTTGATGCTCTATTATTAAGTATACCTGTATTCATGATTTTTCTTTCTTTCCTATGGATGGAACTTTTATCATTATGAAGTGTTCCTTTTTGTATGTGGTTTTATTTTGTTTCGAAGTCTTTTTTTATTTGATATTGATATTGAGTCCCTTCTCGTCACTTTCTTATGCTATTTGCATAATATATCTTTCCCATCCATTTACTTTTAATGTATTTGGTGTGTGTATGTTTAAAGTGTGTTCTCATCGTTTATGAGTCTTTCTTTTTAATCCTTCATCATAATCCTAATTTTTGAGTGTTTAGCTCATTAACATTTATTGCAATTATTGATATGATTATATTTAGATAGCATGTTTTATTATTTGAATTTTGCTTGTACTATTCTTTTACCCTTTGTTCCTCCTCCTTTTGGATTATTTATATTTTTTTAGGATTCCATTTTGATATATCCATTGACTTTTTAGCTGTATCTCTCAATATATACAATAAACTTTACAGTCTGCTGAGGGTTAATATTACTTAATATAAATTATAGAAACCTTGTATATGTACAGGGTCATTTACTGCAACTCTCCATCCTTTATACTATAGTTGTCATATGAATTACATCTACATACTTAAATCTCACAGCACAATGGTATAATTTTAAAAACAGTTAAATGTATTTTAATAAGAGAAGATATTGTCTTTTATATTTACCAATATATTTGCCACTTCATATTCTCTCTATTTCTTCCTCAAGTTCTGAACTTCCAGCTAATACTATTTCTCATCACCTTGAGAAATTCCTTGAACATTTCTTATAGTGCAGGTCAGCTAATAATAAATTTTCATCACTTATTTGAAAATGTCTTTATTTTACCTTTACTTTTGAAGGATATTTTTACTTGATGTAGAATTCTGGGTTGACAGATTTTTTTTTCTTTCAGCACTTAAATGATTTTATTCCACTGTCTTCTGGCCTCCATTGTTTCCGAAGAGAATTGAGCAGTCATTTGAATTATTGTTTCCTCGTGTTAATGTGAGTTACAGCTCACATTAACAATGTTGAATTATTATTAACTATGGTTAGATTCCCTGAATCATAGCATTTAATCTCGTTGATTATCTCCAAAGAATGTTATTTCAAAATTTACTTAGATAACTTTATCATTTTCCTCTGGATGCCTTCAGTGTTTGCTCAATTTCTCTTTTGTTAAATAATGCTCCCTCCTTTCTCTAAAAAACACACTTATATTTCAGTGGCTGTGGTTGTACTATATATTGACCTCTGTTTCTTCATGTGAGAGAGACTGTGGGTTTTCTATTGGAGTTTTAGTCACTCCATGCAGTGCCTACTGTGGCTCAACGTCAGTCTAAAAGCCTTTCTTCACCTCATTAATTCTTACTCATCGATCAAGACTCAGTTTATTAATCTAAGTCTCTAGATTCAACTAGATGTGTCCAAGGCATTGGGAATGCATTTCGTTGCATTTAACAGAAAATACTACAGTGATTTGAGCAAAACTGGGTTTGTTTTTCTCACCTAATATAAAATTTAGGGGTAGACAATTCAAAACTGATGTAGCTGCTCAGACATTTTTTCTATCTGTTCTGCTATTTGAATAAAGCTTTTGTTTTTATGGTTTCAAGTTGAAATGTATATTCTTGGGCATTACATTCACTTCCCAGGTAGGCAGAATAGGCAAGGAAAATTAGTAGGATGATCAACTCATCCTAGTTTGCCTGAGACTTCTTCATTTTTAACCTTAAAATTCCAAGTTCCTTTAGTTGAACTAAAAAGAAAAAATAACATGGCCTGTCACCCATGATTTGTGTTTTTCATGCCTAGAAAATATTCTGTATGATTGCAAAATAAAACTTCAAGTGTATTCATCCTTTTGAAGAGATGGGATATGACCAAGCTGCAGTCACAGCTCACATTAACAATGTTGAATTATTATTAACTATGGCTAGATTCCTTGAATCATGGCATTTAGTCTCACTGATTACCTCCAAAGAATGGTATTTCAAAATTTACTTAGATAACTTTATCTTAGGATCTTTCCAGACAAATAGCTTACTTAAATACTGATATCACTCTTGGTTATTTTATCTAGTTTTTAAAGTAATAGTTCAATATTTATGTTGTAAAACAAAATGCATATAATAAAAGGCAAAATCAAAATACATATTGCAGAAATGTTTTCAAATGTAAGTGCAAACAGTAAAATAAGGCCAAATAAGCTCAAAGAGATCTCAATGTTCTAATGAGAGATCTCAATCAATAAAGCAATGAGTTAAAACATGGATATACTGAAGTTAAAACAGAATCATTTATATCTATGTTAAACACACTAGAATAAAATTTAAATATTGATATTATAGAGAATAAATAAATATCTTTTTGGTGGGTAGAGTTGCCTTAAACTGTTTCGGTTGTCAAAGGAGTTTAGGACATGCAACAAATCATCAATATTAGTTACAAATTCCAAGGAAATTAAAATTTATTTCTAGCCTGTCCATTGATTGCTTCCTTCAAGGCATAAAATAGCATTTCATAGCCTTAGGAGCAGAATATAGACATTTCCATGGTAAACATAAGACTGTATAATCTGACTAATAATTATGTAAGGTTTTTCTTATATAATCTGATATTATGTAAGCACTGCTAGGGATGTGTAGCATCTGTCTAGTGTTGTAAAAACAGAAAACAAACATAACAGCCACTAGCATTTTCTTTTCCTTTGCTTCATTTTTCCCTTTTAATTTTTCCATAAACCAGTGACCACAAAGAGTGAATACTAACAAAGAAACCCTTAACTTTTAATGAAAGCACTTTCATACATCTTTTCTTATACCTAAGAATTATTTGACAAAAATGCCTCTCAGCTGTGTTTCAGCAGTGTAAAATGTTTTTTTTTTTTTTCCCACAAATGAAACTGAGCAATTAATTTTAATACAAAGGGTCCTGCGGGCAAGAAAAGAATTATATTTTTAGCAGTATTCCCTGCCCCAAGACTCCAAAGGAGCTACTCTTCTGACTTCAGTTGCCAAATTCACCTAAGTAGAAAGGTAATTATCTTCCCTGAAGGGTTTGGAAACGAAACCTGCTAGGAAGCTTTGTTTATGTATATGGAGATATTTGAATAGAATGTGGTTCTCCTCAATACATTTTAACAAATGATTAATAGAAGAGGAATGAGAGTTCCCAATTATATAGCCTCGTTGGTGACCCATATATCAAGTCCAGGCCATCCCTTTATCTTAACCCTATAGTCACAGCCTAGTCCAGGACGTAGAGAACATTCTTTTTCCTTAGCTTGTTTATTTTGTTCAGAATTCAGTCCTTCATTGCCAAATACATCTCCCTTCTTAGCCTATTATTTTGAATATCATGTATCTCCCCAGTTAGTGCTCTTAAACACCAAGCTGTACTCTTTACTCAAACTCCCAATATTTTCAATTGTCTATCAATAATAAAGATAAATATTGTTTAGGATGTGTTTTTTCTAAACCTTTCTCAGCTCCCAGTGTTTTAAAGAGCAGAAACACTGTGTAGCAATTATACTGGTACACTGCATGGTCAACTCTCAGTGGTCTAGCATGCAAAGATAAGGTGATCTTTCCATCACATGGAGACAGTATAATGTTATAAAATCTCCTTTAGTGAATTATTCTTATTTGTTCAATTGTTATGTTTCATCAGAAGTTCTATTATGTCCACTATCATTATAACTTATTTGAGTAGCTGCTCATGCAAGCAAGACTTTATGTGCCATCGTTTTATATATAAATTAAAAAATTATTCTTCAGCCAACCATATTATTCTATAGTTAGCTTAGCAACACAAAGCAACCAGTTCTCATGTATCTGGACCAAGAAGCCACACACACAGAAGTAATCATATCACATACTACACCTTCCCCTTGCATGTTTAACTCTTGCCATGACTTCAAGTCAATGTATAATTGTAAGTAAACTCTAGGTAATATCAAAGAAGGCATCTTCTGTTTGATAGTATACGAAAAGGGTAGAAATTAAGAGGAGTAGAAACGAGTAAGGTGGGTGAGTGGAAAATATTACAAAGTGCTGGAAACTTCAGTTTTACAAACATGTCTATAGATTCTGTAGAGAGGGATCCTGCAGGGACTTTGATTTAATTAATATAATGCCAAAGCTCAGCACAGGAGTATAAATATTCAATAAATTCTTAAGTAATACTATAATTGAAGAATAATTTTTCATTTTCCATTAAAAAATGGTATTCGTGTGCACTGAAGAGTAGAATATACTATCAGACAAGTGAAGAAACAATACTGGATTTAGTTCAAACAGGGCATCAGAGTCTTATTCGTTGGCTAGTGGTACAAGCTCAACTAAATCACTTCGCCTGTCTTTTCTTCAGTTTTCTCATTTGCAAAGTGGAGACTGGAATCTTTCTCACAGGGTGTAGTGAGAAAAAATGTTTTAAAATGGGAGAAATTAGAGAAGGCGGAAGCAGTGGCGTCCGCAGCAGGGGATTGGCCTGCCGGCGGCCCGCGGAGGTGGCAATGGCGCACTCTTGGACCCAGAGTTTGACGTCCAAGCAGCCTCCTCTCGGAGCGTAGTGTCTGTGTCCGTCCTCTATCAGCGCCTTGGCTGATCAGAGTGGTGCGGCTGGCGGGGATCCCTGCCTGCCTGGTTCGGCAGCCCAGTGCACTCGAGCAAGCACGTGATAATCAAGTTACTATGAGTCTGCTAAACTGTGAAAACAGCTGTGGATCCAGCCAGTCTGAAAGTGACTACTGTGTGGCCATGGCCAGCTCCTGTAGCGCTGCAACAAAAGATGATAGCGTGGGTGGAACTGCCAGCACGGGGAACCTCTCCAGCTCCTTTATGGAGGAGATCCAGGGATGTGATGTAGAGTTTGACCCACTCCTGGAAAGCAAGTATGAATGCCCCATTTGCTTGATGGCATTACGAGAAGCAGTGCAAACGCCATGCGGCCATAGGTTCCGCAAAGCCTGTATCATAAAATCAATAAGGGATGCAGGTCACAAATGTCCAGGTGACAATGAAATACTGCTGGAAAATAAACTATTTGCAGACAGTTTTGCAAAACGTGAGATTCTTTCTCTGATGGTAAAGTGTCCAAATGAAGGTTGTGTGCACAAGATGGAACTGAGGCATCTTGAGGATCATCAAGCATATTGTGAGTTTGCTCTTATGGATTGTCCCCAATGCCAGCGTCCCTTTCAAAAATTCCATATTAATATTCACATTCTGAAGGATTGTCCAAGGAGACAGGTATCTTGTGACAACTGTGCTGCATCAATGGCATTTGAAGATAAAGAGATCTGTGGACCAGAACTATCCTTTGGCAAATGTCATCTGTGAATACTGCAATACTATACTTATCAGAGAACAGATGCCTATTATTATGATGTAGACTGCCCTATAACCCCAATTCCATGCACATTCCGTACTTTTGGTTGCCATGAAAAGATGCAGAAGAATCACTTGTCACACCGCCTACAAGAGAGCACCCTGTCACACAAGAATGTTGACCCAGGCTGTTCATAGTTTGAGCCTTATACCCGACTCTGGGTATATCTCAAGAGACCCGGAATTTCCAGGAAACTAGTCACCAGTTAGAGGATCGCCTTGTAAGACAAGATCATCCAATCCAGGAGCTGACTGATGAAATGGAAACTCAGAGTATATATGTAAGTGAGCTCAAATGAACCATTTGAAACCTTGAGGACAAAGTTGCTGACATTGAAGCACAGCAGTGCAACAGAATTTACATTTGGAAGATTGGGAGTGCATTTGAAATGTCAAGAAGAGGAGAAACCTGTTGTGATTCATAGCCCTGGATTCTACACGGGCAAACCTGGGTACAAACTGTGCATTCGCTTGCACCTTCAGTTACCAACTGCTCAGCGCTGTGCAAATTATATATCCCTTTTTGTCCACACAATGCAAGGAGAGTATGACAGCCACCTCCCATGGCCCTTCCAGGTACAATATGTCTTACAATCCTTGATCAGTCTCAAGCACCTGTAAGGCAAAACCACGAAGAGATAATGCATGCCAAACCAGAGCTGCTTGCTTTCCAGCGACCCACATATCCCATGGAACCCAAAAGGTTTTGGCTATGTAACTTTTATGCATCTGGAAGCACTAAGACAAAGAACTTTCATTAATGATGACACATTATTAGTGCGCTGTGAGGTCTCCACCTGCTTTGCTTGGGTAGCCTTTGGAGGGGGGGTTTTCAGCCACAAAATGCTGATGCAGGGGTATAGCTTGCCCTCACTTGTTCAAAAACAACTACCTGGAGAAAACAGTGCCTTTCCTTGCCCTCTTCTCAATAACATGCAAACAAACAAAAATGCCATGGGAAAGATGTAGTATCTACTAGTGAGTGTTGTTAGAGAGGTCACTTACTATTTCTTCCTGTTACGAATGATCTGAGGCAGTTTTTTTCCTGGGAATTCACACTTTCTATGCTTTTTTCAGAAATGTTAGGCCTGAAGTGCCTGTGGCATGTTGCAGCAGCTATTTTGTCAGTTAGTATATCTCTTTGTTGTACTTTCTTGGGCTTTTGCTCTGGTATATTTTATTGTCAGAAAGCCCAGACTCAGAGTAATAAACTTTTAATAATAATGGACTTTCCTTAAAACTTCAATCTGTTTTTATAGTATTACATGTAATACATTAAATGTGAAAATCACAAAAAAGGGAGAAATTATAAAATGTAAATGGTACAAAAAGTAAAATGGTATTTTTAAGTTAGAATATGTTTTAAAATGCTTAATGTTTTGTCTAATCAAAGAGTCTCTGCAGTCTTTATACTTTGAAGTTCAATCATATAAAAAAGACATGTAGTCTCAAAATTCAAAAGAATCTTAAGAGATCATATTTTTAATGTCCACATTTTACAATTGAGGAATTTGATGACTAGTGATGCTAAGTACATTGTCCAAATTTGTGAGCTATATTTGTGTTTGTGCTAGTGTTCCTTTTCTCACATTTAAAAATCATTCTTTGTTAAAGTATTATATATTTTACTTCATTTCACTTTAATTAGTTATGGAAAAATATTTGTCAATACATTCTGTTACTCACACAATTGGCGGCGGGGGGGGAGTTGGTCACTTGGTGAGTATAAGCCTAATGACCCTGACCAAGGAGCATTTAGCAAGGAGATTTTATTACTTATAACAAGTAAGGAGAACATTGAGATAGTTCCCAAACCAGTATCTCCCTGAACTAGGGGCTGGGTCAAGTTGCATAAGCATAGGGTAATGAGATGTGATGATTGAATTTTGCAATGAGGTGATGCCAAGAAGCATGATCTGATTGGATCCTGCCATGGGGCAATGACACGACTGTATCTGATTGGCCCTTGGATCCTGCCATATGGTGTCTGCTTCTTAATTCAGTCATCACTCCTGGTCAGAGCACTTAGGTTCTACCTGTGGTCGCACACTTGGTCCATCTGGACATGCTCAGGTTACCTGACCTTCAACCCGGAGTCCATGGAAACCGGAAAAAAAACTCATAACTTTGTTACATAAAAGTTGAACCAGATTAGTTTGATGCAATTACAATTCTACATAATAAATATGGATGCCTAGATTTGAGAGGTTAAAATGTGCCACCTTAAGGCACTCCAGACATTCAGGATAGAACTGGGGAAATACACACACACACACACACACACACACACACACACTCATTCTCATAATATGCCTTTAAATATGCTTCCAAAGCTACCTTCAGAAAATCAATACTTTATTTTAATTTGAATGTAAGTTTAGAAAGTTACTATTTCTCAGATTTTTAAATACTATTCATCTACTAGAACTGTGTTTGCATCCACTGCCTTTTGCCTAGTCCTAATCCTGCTACTACATTATTTCCTATCATGTGTGATAGGCTGGTTCCCTAGGATACTTTATTCGTTTTGATAATCAGGAAGGTATGCCTAAGGTACTGACATCTCTAGACATGCTGCAGTTAGTTAATTGCTTTTAGAAGATGTGTATCCAGAAACTACTTTTTAACCTGTGATTTTATATTGTTTTCTACTCATTATTTGCATCAGAACTGTGGGAAATAAAAACTTCTGTTGTTTAAGCCCCAAAGTCAATAGTATTTTGTTATGGCAATCCAAGCTGACTGATAGGTGAGTAGTTCTAGATATTAAAATATTTGCCTTGGTTGAATTAGTGGTAATGGTAAAACAAGTTACTGTGTATGGGCAGGAATTTGTACTGTGTATATAATCTTATCACTGCTGTTTTTTTTAGCCTCTTGATTGTGACTGTGTCCTGTTGGATCACCTGAATACAGCTGAATAGTTTTTTTTTTTAATCAAAACTTGGCTGACTTTTTATTTTTTCTCAGTGCTTCCAACTAGTTGGCACAGTTCATGCTATTTACTTGTTGAGAAACACAGATGCCGTTTCCTGGTATTCAGAACCAACTGAGTCTCTGTGCTCTTTTTATTTGTTCCTTTCCTCCCCTGCTAAATCGATGATGCATGGTTGCCTTTTTATTGTTTTACTGAGGTTTATTTCCTTGCCTTGCACTTTTTGTTCATTAGACAAACATAGAGCAGTTGATAAATAGTCATTGGGAAAATAACATGTTAGACAAAAATGCAACAATGTGTTTCACAGAAAATGGCATGTCACAGATGCTTTGTGTCTAGAGTAGAACAATTTAAAGATCCTTTGTGTGTAGGGAAAAAGCATTTGTTAAAAAAGCCATGGGAAAGCACTATTTCAGTGTGTTTCATAAGTGTTTAAAACTTGGTAAAAGAATGATTGAATGTGCATTTGGCCATAGTCCCAATGCCTTTCTTATACAATCCCATCAGACCCTATACTATACTTCTCTAATAGCAATTAACACACTGAAATTGCCTCTCTACTAGGCTATGTTGTGTCTTCCCTAGGATGGACTCTCCTTGAAGTTACAGATTTCATTTATCTTTGTTTTTCCATCATGTGGCTTGTAAAAGGCTTTCAATACATATTTGTTGTATTGGAGTATATAAAAACGTTCAATGAATCTGTTTTTATTAAGTCAGCCAATATCATTCCTTAAACATTGGAAAAGCAGCATTTTCTTCCCCTACTGCTCACACACCAAGACATTCATTTAATAGTCCACATTAGATATTTTTCCACCCAATTAAACCAATTGTGCATAGATAGGATCTTAGGAGGAACTGAAATTTTGAAGCAAACTTGAAAAGAACAGAAATGATTAATTGCTGGATTAATTTCATTGATGAGAAAGGTTAAAGAGGAATCTTTTTGCTTCAGGAAATAGAAATGCTAAATCGAGAATATGAAAGGCTAAGTAAGGCATGGTCACCCAGGCATTTTTCTTTCCTTGTGGGTGAAATGAAGCCTGGTAAAAGGAACCAGATTAGATGTAAAGTGGGACTATGACAACAGGAAGACAAAACGTCAGGGCAGGCTGAGGAACCAGGTGAAATCTTTCTTTCAAAGTGGGATGGATTAGCACTTAGTTTTCTGAAACCATATTTGATTATTTAATAATGTATTCAAGATCTATTTTAATTTCTGTATTCAGGATTCCTTTTTAAAAATGTTAACCTTTTGCTTTAAAATTATTTTAATGTATAGAAATGTTACAAAGATAATAGAATTGCAGTAAACCTTTACCCAACTTCCCCTAATGTCAGCATCTTACATAATCATGATACATTTCTGAAAATTAAGAAACTAACACTGGGACAATACTATTCACTGGATTATAAACTTTATTCAGATTTCCCCAGTGTTTGCACTGATGAACTATTTCTATCCCAAGATTCAATCTAGGATCCTACACTGCATTTAGCAATTCATAATTCCTTAAATTTCGTTTTTGGGTCTTAAGATTTACTCTGTACAAAGTCCTTATATCAAATTGATTATGTGTTTTGGCTATTTCCTGATTTTAATTGTCTGTACTTCCTATGTTCACCATTTATTCGCCATGTGCAGGAGGTTTCTAAATTTCTCTCTAATTCCTAGTCCCTCTCTGGCCTGATTTCCCTCCGCCCTGCCTCCTCTAGCTTCTATCCTCTGTGCCCTGTTCTCCCTGAAGACACCTTGCCTCTGACTAGACAAGCAATCTACATAAAGTAGAACAGCTGAAATGCACAATTTTTATTTTCTCTTATGTAAGTCGGGCCCTTAGAGAAAACACATAAGCAGAGGTTGTCAAGTCGATCTGACAGCCCTGCTAATGTTATATTTAATTTGTATTATAACATAAACAGGGTGAAGGTTTTAATTTTTTTTAGAGTTTGAGATTAAATAGAAATTTGCTGTTCTTCCCAAGGCTTACCATTTGAAGATGTCACTATTCTTTTCGAAAAATAGTGATGTCTTTCAGCAAAGCCATTAGTCAAATGAGAATAAAAGATTTTATTTCAGTCTCTTTAACAGAGAATATTGGAATCCATGAACAGACAAGTGTGTCCATGTCCATAAACCACTAAAATTATCTATGTAATATTTTGTTTATAAGTGCATTTTTTTCTAGGGAGAAGGGTTTACAACTCCTCATTCGATTATTAAGAGTGTCCCATGATTCCAAAAAGCTGAAGAACTATTTCTCTGGGGCTGGAGGTATGGGGACTCTATATCATTAGGCAGGTTTAACATCCAAATTTTAGAAAGTAAATTTTTGAGCGTTAAAATAGCTTCAAATGTCTTGACTTTACAAATTAAATGTCCTTTCTTGTCCACATAATAATTTAGGAACTGAAAACAAAATTCATTGCAACCTGTCTTTGTTTTAGTTATTATTTCTACCCCTACCACTATGTTCTTTTTTTTTTTTGGTAAATGCTTTCTTTTCTCCCTTTATTCCAGAGTCTTTTCAACATGTTATTATTCCTCCTGCCTTTGCCCATCTCTGTTTCACAAGTCATTCTTTCATCCATCATTCTGAATCCCATTACTTTTCCTGACAAGACTGCTTGCTGGCCATTTTTCTGCTGCCTCCTCCATTCTGTTTCCTATACCTCTGCTTGCTGGAAGGAAGTGCTCTGGCTAACAGAATGTGTAACCATAGGGACTGACAGTGCCAATAGCATACCAAAAACACAGTCTGGAAAAACATTAGCCTGATCCTTTTATGGTATCTTTTTAACAGAAACAGCCCATGTCCCTGCGTAGAGTTAGAAATTTATAGCATGGGGCTAAATTTAAACGTAAAACACTCTCCCTTCTTATTTGAGGAGACATACTTTACTTAGTCATTGTAAGGGGAGACATGGAAGGTTAGAAGAATGAAGAGTGGAATATTGCCTCTCACCCATTCAAATTCAGTCAAATGCTCCCATATTGGTTTCCATAGAGTGAGATAATTCCTCTACCCATTCCTACCCCTACTAAAAGTCACATGATACATAAACAGCTTTGTTCCATTGTCTATGATTTTTAGCAGCTATAATCATCCCAAATCTTGTTTTCAAATGTAAAATATAGACTGTGACTTAATAATGATGATATACTATGTTGATTATTATTATCATAGTTTTGTTTATTGAACTATATATACCTCTGTACCAGACAGTTATGTCATTATCTCTAAATCTCACAAGAGTACTATGAAGTAAATATTATTATTATTATTCTCATTTTTTTAATAAGGAAACTGAGGCTTAATTAATTGCCCTGGGTTACTCTGCTGGCAAGTGGTAGAATTGGCCTTGCACAAAGGCCTGCTTGTGGTTGAAGCTCGAGCTTGAAAACCCAAAACTGTAGTGTACTTGACTGATCAAAATGACCTGCATTTGTCAGGAATTGGAGGCAAGAATGAGGGTGGCAAGAGGCAGGAGAAGAGAAAGCAGAAATAGAAGGTATTGATAGAAGATTCTTGATAAAAATTTTATCAAGATGTCTGTGTTCAATTATATTTCCTTTTCCTTCAGGTCAGTAATTTCTCTTTAAATGTCTTATACATAATAGGTGCTTTAAAAAATCTCTAAAAATGGGAAGGCAAAGGAGGAAGGAGAAAGGACAGATGGGCTTAATAGGAAAAGGGGAGAGAATGAGGGATAGCCATGAAGAATGAAGAAAGGAGATAGCAGTAAATAGTACAGGGTAAATAAGAGAAAATAGAAGACACAGGCAAAAATTGAGGCAGAGGAAGATAAAAAGAGAAAATCCCAGCTCATTCTCACTTTCTGGCCTTGAAAACTCATTGCCTTCTCAAACTCTGGACTTAAGTGACAATCATTATGGAACTTAGCCCTGTGAAATATTAACTAGATGATTAACCTCTGAGCATAGCTTTCCAATGATTGTTTCCTCCTTCATGTCATTTATAATCAACAAATATCCTGAGGACCCTATGACTGTCAAAGCATTGAAGGAGAAACAAAGATGACAAAAAGTTTGAAACATATACATGGGGCAACAACACCCCCAAAGGGAAAGGTGTTGTAAGTGCTATAAGTGGATTGATTAGGGGAAATGACCTCTGGTTTGAATGGAGAAGAAAATGAAAAACTTGCTGAGTGAGGTGATTCATTACTTGCTAAATGGGTAAAATTGTAAGGACAGATTGGGAGGAATGAAGTTGAGCAGAAGATACTTCATGAAGAGAGAACATAATTAACAATGGTACAAAGTTGGAAAATTTGGGAGAATCATTCATCTTGCTAGAATGTAGCACACCTGTTTTTCCACTTGCTAGTCATTCCTCATTTCCAGTCACTCCCTTGCCTCCATCTTTCTAGCAGTTATTTCTTACCCATGTTTAGTCTCCTCTACCACTTCTCTTCCTCTGCCCATCCCGTAAGTATTAGTGTTTGTCAGTACCAATACTAATACTATTACTAATACTAATACTATTAGTATTAGACAGACATCTGACCTAGAGAATGCATTTATTTTTTATCAACCAACTTGGGCCTTCTTGGCTTTACCTGTCTCTGAAGTCCTTGCCCCCTCATTTCATTCCTGCTACTACCATGGTGACCAGCTTTGGACGGGCTTTGCTAGTGACTGCCTGACTAAATTCACATGGGTCTGACCAGCAGTGCCTTCATGCCCACTGTGAGCTTCTTGCCTTCCAAGTTGTGGCTTTCCTGTGGCCAGTGATTCATAAGATGCTATAGATCATAGTTGCCACCCATGCAAGGCGCAACTAAAAAGCAGAGATATGTGTATTGAAGGGTGGGAAAGCTGAAAAAGTTAACATCACTAGGGCAAGTATTTGACCAATGGAGGATTTGGGGGTGATGTAGTCTTCCTTTCTGACTCCTTCCCCACCCAGTTATGAGCTCGGGTCTCTTGAAGAATGGTCCCACTTAATATTAAGCAGCATTCAACTGGGTAAAACAAGCTTCTGTTAGCTTGTTTTTTCTTCCTTGTCTCAATCCCCCTTTTCATCCCTGCTTCCATGTGATTGCACTCGGTAAAAAAAAAAAAAAAAAATAGTAGGAGAGCAGTTTCTACCCAAGGGTCTGCTTTCTAGAGAGCTAAGTCTGAGCCATAAACACTGTCATTTTCTGATTTTGTTTGTTCCCTTAGCCATCTTATCCAATCCTCTTGTTTCAACTACCATCCATGTACATACGTATTCCCAATCTGTGTCTCTAACTCAAACCTTTCTTCTGTGTTCCAGATACAACTATTTAAATGTCCTATGTGTATTTCTATTTGGATTTCTGACAGCTGCCTCAAACTTCTCTAAAATTGAACTAAACGCTGTCTTCCACCATCCAGTTGCTTGAACCACTTATCTGGGAATCATTTCTGGCAAGTCCCTCTCTCTCACCCTTTGATTCTATTTATCACCAATGCTGACCAATTCTCTTTCCTGAAACTCTCTCCAGTTCATCCATTTCTCCTCATTCTTACTGCCACGCTCAAGCTCAGGTCACCAATATGTCTTCATCAGATTCTTACAACATCTTCCTACAGGGCTCTTGGCCACATGCCTTATCTTATTCAAATCCCTACTCCATTTTAGAGTCAGATTATGTTTCCAAAAATCACAAATTTTGTGAAATCAGAAATTTCACAAAAATCTTCTTACAACCCTGCTGAAAGGCCTTCAATAGCTTTAAGATAAAGACCAAACTTCTTAGTGTGACTTCCAAAACTCCTAATGCTCTCTACTGCCTATCTCCTGACTCTGAACTCTTGACTCTACTCTGTTACTGTTTACCTTGCCGTGTTGAATGGCTTTTGCACTCTCTTTTACTCACTGTTGTTTGTTAACACATTCTTATTTCTCTCAATATTCAAAAGAATGATTTTTCCTTTTGAATTTTACTCCTCTCTAATTTTACTCATTATTTCCATCTCAACATGAATGACATTTACTCGTGAACTAGAGTTTGAGATCCAGGATGCAATGCAAGTTTGAATAGTTTCAGTCTCTAAATTGGGGGATTACAGTATAGATGGTTCAGGCTGCAGAGTTAGAAGAGTTATCAAAACTTATTATGCAGATGAAAGGGATGATGGCTGGCAGAGGGGAAAACTGAACTACTTGCTGAAGGCATTTAAGCACAGTCCTTGGGGGGATGAGTACACAACAAAGTGAAGATCCTGCTTTGATAAGGGATTGTCATTGCAGATTACCATGGAAGAGGTTACTGCCTGGGCTACCAAGTCAGTGACTACTATAGCAACAACATTTAAATAAGCCTGGCTGTGATCCTTGGTGTAACAGTCTGCCTCCAACAGAGCTTCAGCTATGTCCAGAGGGAGCTCAACAGCTATAATTGGAATCCCAGGCAGTTCCAATGGCACAAAACATCAGAATTATGAAGGTAGACCGAGACTACTGTTATTTCATACTCTAGAAAAAATAGATCCTTCCACATACAGGACCGATTAGAGGACCAATATTTAATAGAGATTACGTTGGTAGAAATGGATCTATTTTATTGACTAGTAAACTCTGTGGACCTATCATAATTCAGACCTCCAATTTAATTTGCCTATGTAAATAAAGTCTTTTACCTTTTTATACCTCAGGCCCAACATTTGTAGGCCAATTAATAAATTCTACTTAGAAGACTGAAACAACAAAGCAAAAAAAAAAAAAAAGGATCTTTCCAGTTTATTAAAAGTAAGAAGAACCCATTGAAAGATCTCTATCTGCCTGCACACACCAAAATGGTAGTTTTCAGCTGTGCCAGCAATACATGACAAGTGGAATTGATTGTTTGACTCCTAAGTACCTCAGAATACCTGGCACAACATAGTCCTGACATTGGTTTCATATTTAAATTATATTTTGGCTGTTTAACTAAAAAGTCATTTATTTGCTTATTTATTCATTAGACAAGTATATATTAAACACAAGGTACCATCTCTGCTCTGATGGAGCTTATACTCTATAAACAATGATGATTATTAAACTGTTGGTTAATTAATTACATTGTCACTTAGTGGTAAAATGAGAAATATCCATAAGTTCTTTTGACCTTGTGGGTTCAAGGCTAGAATAATTGAAAAATGATACTAAACTGGGGTAAAGCTTTTTTTCCCTTAAGTTTTCATGTGTAAGTTCATTGCCCTAATAGACTCATCTGTGAATTAGTTAAAAATATTTATCTAAGTTCCATGCATGACTTCTTTTGGACAGAAGAATTGACTCACCAATGAAGGATGTGTGACAATATCCAGAGAGCCATTTTCCTACCTCTTGGCTCAGGTAGCTGACAATGGATGAGCTACAAAGCACAATGTGTTAGGTAACTGATTTAGCAATTTCTTCCACATCTGAAACCTGAGAGGCAGTTTATCCTCATTTGACAGACAAGCACGCTTCTAAATGACTTTTCTGACGTCCTATTATGAGTCAACAACAGAAAAAGGACTAGAATCTGTGTGTGACCAAAGTGCCATGCTTCTATCTTAACTTCTCTCAGGCCATCCTTCCTCTTGAAGAATATTATCTCTTATGTCCAGAAAGAAGAGATCAAAATAATTGATTCTAAAGTGCTGTTCTGATACTTCATCCCCAAAACAGACCTACAATGAAGCAAATGGAAAATGTATTCTTATCATGGTGATTATTCATTGATCAATGGGGCCGTCAATTTAGAGTTGGACTTAAATGTCTTTAAATAAATAATTTACAATGTGTATTGGAACAAAGGTGGTCAAAGAAAACAGATGGTATAAAATTAGTGAGAAAGAGACAAATTGAAAGCTCACTGGTATCTAGGGGAAAAGAAAGGTAACTCAAGCGAGACTTTGGTGTGAACTGGGGAGTTCAGTTAACAGTGCTGCCAAAGCTCAAAGTAAAGAAACGTGCTGTCAAGGCTGACAAATGGAGAAAAGAATCCTCGGAGTAGGAAGGGATAATTAGAGAACCTCTGTGGGAGCCTTCAGAGGCCACAGAGAGAAAAATGGCCCCTTCAATCCTGAGAAGCCTGTCTGGCTGAAAGAAGGGGAAGTGTTCCTGGCTAGAAGCCTGAGGTTAAGATTAGGGGAGAGTCAGAGGGAGGAAGCGATACAAAGAGAAACCAGGGACTGGGAGGCCTGTGCTTGGGAGTCCTTCAAGGCTCACTAAGAAGTAAGTGGGAGGTAAAGGTTCGCAGTTGCAAAGAGCTGAGGAAAAACTAGAGAAGGCCAAAGGAACAGAGGTTTTTGGAACTAGTAGGAGAGGATAACTTGTAGGAGACAAGTTCTTTCAGCAGGGTCTTCAGTCTATGGCTATAATTTCACCTCGAGTTTCTGGCACTTGCATAAACCACTGAAGTGTCTCAGCTTTATAGAAACATTCGGTTGGACTGCTGCCCCATAATTCAGTTTCCCCTAATGTATCTGTATGTTAAACATTGTTTCTTTAGTGAAGGGACTGTTGAATTTTCAGACAGCACAAAAAAAAAACACTTTTCACTACAAAAATAATACTTTTTAAACAGTTGTCAAAAATCCATTATTGGAAAATCAATTCTAGACCTGATTTCCAACAACAGATTAGAGATACTCAGCAAGTGACTTTCAGAACACTGTGGAGTATGTTTTCTTATTTTTAGACCAGGCATTCTTCCAAAATCTTTGTTGGAGCTCCTTTTTCCTTCTCCTATTCATAGGCAATATCTAGTTGAGAGTCTTCTAACATTACTGCACTCCCAGAAGGATATATTTCTTATGTCTTTAGTATAAAACCTAATACCCTTTTCTGAGAGTTTTAAGTGGTTGATTTGCATTTTCCAGATGATTAATGATGTTCAGCATGTTTTTGTGTGCTTACTTGCCAGCCATACCACTACACAGTCATTACAGAATGCTAAGTTACAAAAAAAAAAAAGAATCCAAAACTGGCACTACCAATTTCTGGCAAGGATGGGGAATCCTGAGGGCTTTCAAATATTGCTGTGGGGAGGTATAATGGCAAAACTCTAGAAAATAGTTTGTCAGTTTCTTATGACATTAAACCTACATTTACTATATGACCCAGAAATCCCACTCCTAATTATTTATCCAGAAAAATGAACACTTACATTCACATAAAAACCCATACAAAAACATTTAAGCAGCATTTATTCACAGTTGCCCCAAACTGAAAACAATTGAAACTTTCTTCAACAGGTGAATGGCTAAACAAATTACAGCAAACTCAAATAATGGAATATTATTCAGCATTAAACAGAAACAAACTATTGATCCATATAAAAATATGGATTAATTCCAAATACAGTCTAGTAAATGAAATAAACTGGTCTTTAAAAAATTACATGCTACATCATTGATTTACATGTCATCCTGGAAAAGGCAAAGCTATAGTGACAGAAAACAGATCAGTGGTTGTGTGGATGGGGGGAGTGGGTTACAGATGAGGGAAGGATATAACTCCTAGAAGCTGCACAAAGGAATTTTGGGCATAATGGAACTGTCCTTTTCCTGACTGTGATATTAGTTACATGAATCTATGTTTGTGTTAAAACTCATAGAACTGTATATTCCTCAAAAATAGGTGAATTTTTATGGATGAAAATAATATATATATTTAGATATGATATATAAATATAGATTATATATATTTGTTGAAGGAGTTTGTTCTTGCCAAGTGAATAGAAGTGGCCTTCACTCAGATTAGCTTTTTAATTGTGGATAGTCACACTATATCTAGACTTTAACTTTCTGTCTTGTAATTCTGATTTAATGCCTTGGAAAGTTAGGACCCAGATTCGGGTCTTATGTAGTCATTTTACTTATCCTTTATGAACAGAAAACTGATAGGAAATCTCTTGGCTGCAGAGTAAACAACTCCATTTGAAACAAAAGTGTTAATTTATTCTTATTTTTTAAAAGTTCCTTCACAGATTTTACTTGCTTTGTTTTCAGTATACAGAAAGGGGTCTTGATGGGCCAGAGCTGAAACTGTGTAAGTCCATAATGTACAGTGAGGTGACATTCCTCTCCACTCACCCCATCCCTGAACAAGTATCGATTTGCATCGACAGAGTCTTCTGGGGGTGGCAGAGGTGCGGAGGCTCACTAGAGGGAAGGATGAGTGGCAGCAGACGCCAGATAATGGAAAGTGATTGCAGGGCCACTGATATCCAGTGTGTCATTAGATACGTAAAATCTGGTTTCATGAGGGGGAGATTCAGCAACAGGGCCTGAGAGTAGGAGGGAGGCAATAGGTTGGAGTACAGAGCAATGCCTGAAAATCTATTCCAATGGAAAGTGCCATCTTTAGGCCCAAGTAATATGGCTTTTTCCTTCCTTTGGTACCTAAGTGTCACACAGAGGGAACCTTGTTCTTCTGCATTACAAATGGTTGCAACTCTGTGCATTATTAAGAAAAATTGAAGTGTTTGAGCCAGTTTAACACAATGACTAGAGGCAGGAGCCAGGGAAATGTTAAGAAGAGCTTAGAGGTGGAAGTTCCAGCAATACTGGAATGGAGATGACATTGAGGAACCCTCCCTTGCCTCCCACCTCCATGGCTCCAAACACATAGAAATGTTCAATAACAATATAGCAAAAAATTATAATGAAATGCAATCAAGAGAAACGTTAGCTAATAAAACAATAAAGAAGAAACATGAAAACAGGATAGTAAGCATGTGAGCTATTGTCCTAATGATTGCCTAGTGGAAGTATTTTTTCCAGACCTAACTCCAATGTCCAGGAAGCTGGGTTTTAGTGCCCATGTAAGGGCTTGAAATATAGCTTGGCCTTTGCCAGAGGCTGAAAGATAGAACTGAGATTTTTGCACAGATCTCAAAGCTGGGATGATAAAAGGATTGCCTCTTTTATAAAGTTGGGTCTGGAATTGGCAAGGTATCATTAGTCTGGGACTCTGGGTAAAAAGGAAATCTGGGAACAAAGTTAAACTAAGTTAAAAATTAAGTACTAGTAAATAATGTTGAGGAAGTTGGATGTGCTTGCTGGAGAGCTTGAGAGAAAGTATCTTAGTTCATATGTGCTCTGAAGACACCACCTATGTCCAGATCCTAACTACAATTTACTAGCTGTGTGATCTTAAATAAGTTACTTCCTTTAATTTTCTTACCTGTAAAACGTAGATAATAATAGTGCTTACACTCAACAAGTGTCGACTTCATCAATAATAACTCATTAATATTTTATCTCTAATATATTTAGAATATTGATTTAAAATATCCTTTTTGAAAAAAATAGAATTTGAAGGGAACTTTCTTAACCTGATTAAGATTATTTAGCATTCTCTTTAAAGTCTGAAACAGAATAATAATACCAACTATTACTGCTTCTATTCAGTGTTGCACTTTATTGTCCTATCTCACTAAGAAAAATAAATGAATAGTATGGGCTATATTTTTCTCTATATGAAAATTCCAAGTGGATTTACAGATAAATTAAAATAATAAGAATTCATCAAAGTTGCCATGTATGAGATCAAGAGAGAAGAATCAGTGAATTCCTATATACAATTTGAAACAATTTTGAAAATTTAATAATAGTAAAAATTTTCACAATTGAAACAATGAGATAAACTCTCATATAACCAGGAATAAATTTAACAAATGATGTGCAAGAACATTATGGAAAATATAAAATATTATTACAGGCCATAAAAAAAGAATTAAATAAATAGAAAGACCATGGTTAGTGAATGAGTAACTCATTACTATAAATGTTATTTTTCTGAAAGTAATTTATGCATTTGAGTAAATTCCAATCATAATCCCAACAGGTGTTTTGTTTTGTAGAATTTTATAGGATAATTACAAAATTCATATGGACAATAAAGAGCCAAGAATGGTTGAGGTAATTTTAAATAAGAAAAACAAAAGAGGATGTGATGTGTCACACAGATCTCTTTTTAGGTATGAAGAACTTATTGCCCAAATGTTGATAGTGCTGCCAAGAGGCACTCCTTAGTTATCAGCTGCCTTAAGATATTGCCTTCAACAGTGGGTGTGACCTTGAACTAGATGGCTCTTTCCAAGTTAAGATATGTAATATATTAAATGCAATTCAACTTACGATATATAAAATATCTTAAGTTGAAAAGAGCCATCCAGTTTAAGGTCATGTTGGCTGTCCAGGGCAGTTTCCTAATCCATGCTTGGTACAACCCTGAAAAGCTGTCCCAGCTCCAGACTTCCTGTAAGGTTGGCTGAGGCCTTCACTGGGACTGCATCACACCTCAACTTTTCTGTCTTCCCAATTCATCTTGTTTTCTTTCCCTTCCACAGGTTTTGATTCAAAGAAGAATCCCTAATAAACGTTCATGCTAAGTTCTATCTCAGGATTTTCCTCCCCCTATGATTGAAGACTTATAATACAGCTATAGTACTTAAAATAGTGTGATATTGATATCAGGATAAATGAATAGATACATGAAACAGAAAATAGAGTGCAGAAACAAAACTTGGTATGTGAGAGGCGATGTAATATTAAGTTGGAAAATAATGGACTTTTTATTAACAGTTACTGAAACAAATTTCTATTCCTGTAGAAAAGAGTTAGGTCTATTGCCAAAAAATTCCATGAGGAACAAATACCTAAATGTAAAAAAAAAAAGGTAAAATTACTAATAAAATATAGAATAGTTTTTGTGATAAGGCAGGAAAAGTTTTCTTAAACAAAATGCAAAGGTTGAAACCATAGAGAAGAGATTGATATATTTGATTACACTTTTTGGGTATGTTAACATACAAGGCTCAAACTTGGAGATATATAACCAAGAGAGGAATAGTACTCAGGATATGTAAAGAACTTCCACCAATTAGTTAGAGAAAAACAAACAACAGATAAAAAACTGGAAAAAGGCATGAAGTGAAAATTTGCAGAGGAAGCTGGCCAAAAATCTTAAGAAAAAGTAGTCAGACCTATATTAATTACCAACGAAACATTTAAGAGATAATATTTCTCATCTACGAGGAAAGCAAAAATTAAAAAGTGTGAATATAACATATGTAATGGAAATGTGACAAAATAGCAGCCTCGTTGGAGAAGGATTTGGCAATGCCTTATAAATTTAATTCCTCATAGATACCCTTGAGAAACATAAAAATGTATACATGGTAACATGCATAAGGATAATCAGTGCCACTTTGTAATAGCAAATATTTGGAAACAACCTACATGCCCAGCAACAGGGGGATGGAAAAACAATTATGTATATATAATGGACTAGTATACAGCAGTCAAAGTGAATTAAAATACATTTACATATTTCAACAAAAATCTGAAACATAATGTGAAATAAAAATTTGTATACAGTAAGATACCTTTTTAAAAGTTAAACTCATAAAGTAATGTACATAATTTATGAAAAGTATATGAGTGATAATTATTTTTAAATGTACTACAAAAAGGAAGCATAACAACTTTAGAAGAGTTGTGTCTTTGAGGAGAGAGGAGAATGAGATGGGAAAAGACTTCAATTATATGTTCCATGTTTTTCCTGTGATAATCATCTGAGGTGAAAATAATCTAAATATGGCAAAATGTTAATATTAGTTGATTCCAGGTGGTGAGTATAATTTTTAATGGTGGATATTCTGTAAACTTTTATGCATGTTTGAAATATTTTATTATATAGATTTTCAAATTAAAAAGCAATGACAGATAGTAGAAGCAAGAAAGGCAGTACTCTAGAACAGATTTTGTCAGCATATGCCCAGAACAGAGAAGTACAGACAAGTTCTCTACCTAAACCTTCTATGAATAATTTCTCTTGCCTTCCCAGACTGTGCTTAGTAGACTTAGGAAACCCTCTTCTGACCCTGGCATTGCAGTGTGTATTTATTTCCATTATATCAGTTAGTCTTAATATTGTAATTACTTGTGGTCTATCACTTCAAGAAGCTCTGAACTTCTTGAATCTAATGATCACATCTTTGTACCTTTGAATCTAGAAAACATGGCATAGTTTCCAGAACCCAGTCGATGTTCAGATAAATGTGTTTTGAATGAATAACTTAAATAAATGATATAATACATTTGCAACTTATTTCAGGTCCATTAAACTTCCTATAACAGATACTGGCCATATTTTCCACTTCCAATTAACTGTTGAAGATGGCACAATTGACTCAAGATTTAACATACCGCCAGTAAGCCAAGCCCATGAGAACATCAGTGTCAAAATGCTCTACCTTGCCTACAATGGTCAGCTTAATTATTTCTATTTAATAGGTCTTTCCCTAATAGTCTGATATAATGGCAGATACTTTAGACCAGAGATTCAGGAGATTTGGACTCAGATTATAGGTGTCCTCTCAGATAAAATGATAAGGTAGGTTCTTTGGCCCATTCTTCTCTCATCAGTCTCTGATTCTTCTTCAAAACTTGAGAAGCCATTATTAGTTGGCCCACATATTTGGCACCTTAATTATACTACCTTTTATTATTTTTATCCTTTATATTTGTGCTCAGTGTTTATACATATATACATTTATAAATATACACATACATACAGATACAAACACATATATACATGTATGTTACATTTTTTTTTGAGATGGAGTTTTGTTCTGTCTCCCAGGCTAGAGTGCAGTGGTGTGATCTTGGCTCACTGCAACCTCTGCCTCCTGGGTTCAAGCAATTCTCCTGCCTCAGCCTCCTGAGTAGCTGGGATTACAGGCA
>NW_012116944.1:1224716-1257567 GCF_000951035.1 Colobus angolensis palliatus
TACAGTCAACTGATTTTTGACAAAGGTGCCAAGAACACAGTGGCGGAAAGGATAGTCTCTTGAGTAGATGGTGTGTGGGCAATTAGATATCCACATGCAGAAAAATGAAATTACACCTGTATCTTACACCATGTAAAAAATTAACTCAAAATGGATTAAAGATTTATGTAAAATCTGAAACTGTAAAACTACTAGAATAAAATATAGGAGAAACATTTCATGACATTGGTCTAGGCGATGATTCTTTGAATATGAACCCAAAGGCATAGGCAATAAAAGCAAAAATAGACAAATGGGATTACATCAAACTAAAAAGCTTCTGCACAGCCAAGAAAACAATCAACAGAGTAAAGAGGTAATCTATGAAATGGGAGAAAATGTTTGCAAACCATACATCTGACAAGGGGTTAAAATCCAAAATATATAAGGACCATAAAAAACTCAATAGTAAGTAAACAAATAACCTAAATAATAAATGGACAAAGAATTTGAACAGGTATTTTTTAAAAGAAGATATACAAATGATTAACAGGTATGTCAAAAAATAATCAAAATCACTAATCGTCAGTGAAATCTAAACTAAAACCACAATGAGACATCATCTCACACCTGTTAAAATGGCTACCATCAATTAGACAAAGATAAGGAGTGTTGGAGAGGATGTGGAGCAAAGGGAACCTTGTACACTACTGGTGGGAATGTAAATTAGCACAGTCATTATGAAATACAGTATGAAGGTTCCTCAAAAATTAAAAATAGAACAGTCATATGATCCAGCAATCCCACTACTGGGTATATAGCCAAAAGAAATGAAATGAGTATGTTGAAGAGATATCTGCACTCCCAGGTTTGTTGCAGCATTATTTACAATAGCCAAGATTTGGAATCAATCTAAATGTCCATCCACAAATGAATGGATTTAAAAACGTGGTATGTATACACAACAGAATACAATTCAGCCTTAAAAATGAAGGAAATTCTGTCCTTTCTGACAACATGGATGAAAATGGAGGGCATTATGTTAAGTGAAATAAGCCAGGCACAGAAAAATAAGTTCTGCATGATCTCACTTACATGTAGAATCTAACAAAGTTGAACTCATAGAAGCAGAGAGTAGAATGGTTGCTACCAGTGGCTGAGTGGGGTGGGAGTTGGGTAGTTGGGGAGATGTTGGTTAATACAAAATTTCAGTAGGGAGGAATAAGTTCAAGAGATCTATTGTATGACATGGTGACTATATTTAATAACAATGCATTCTTGAAAATTGCTAAGAGAGATATTAAGTGTTCTCATCACACACACACAAATAAGTATGTAAGGTAATGCAAATATTAATTAGCTCAGGCCGGGCACAGTAGCTCACATTTGTAATTCCAGCACTTTGGGAAGCTGAGGCAGGTAGATCACTGAGGTCAGAAGTTTAAGACCAACCGGGCCAACATGGTAAAACCTCATCTCTACTAAAAATACAAAAACTAGCTGGGCATGGTGGCAGGTGTCTGTAATCCCAGCTACTCGGGAGGCTGAGGCAGGAGAATCACTTGAACCTGGAAGGCAAACATTGCAGAGAGCCGAGATCATGCCACTGCACTCCAGCCTGGAAACAGAGTGAGAGACTCTAGCTCAAAAAAAAAAACAACAACAAAAAAATTAATTAGCTCAATTAGGCATTCCACAATATATAAATATGTCAAAACAACATATTGTATATAATGAATACGTAAGGTTTTTATCTGAAAATTTAAAAAATAAATAAAACATCAGTTAGGCCACATATTAAAAAAAAATACTAATTTTCCTAACAGTAGCTCCCCAGGTTCAAGCTCTTCCTTTCCACACCCTGATCTTCTTTGCATCTTCACTTCTCCCACTTCCTCTGACTTCTAACAACTGATGGATTCAGAGCTTCCTTTCAGAAAAAACTGCCACCATTACTCCATAGACTTTAGCCTTCAATGAAACAAATGTTTAGATGCATGTTGTCCTCAGCCTTTAAAAAGCTCCCAGACTTAACTCTGCCTGTTCAACAAGCCAAAAAGAGGCTCACCTTCAATTCTGTGAGGATGCATTTGGGCTGTGAAGCTTCATTATATATTTTTGGAATTGTCCTTGTGTGTGTAAGTATGAGAATGAGGTTTGTGACAAATGATAATATTTAACATAAAGAATTTTAAAAATTTATATCCAACTATATCATTGAGCAGAGTTTTTTGTTTTAAGCATAGAAGGTCATGATTTGGGCCTTGGTTTGGTGGTTTTTCATTACTTGTTCCTCATAATCTTACATTTACATATCCTTTCACTCTTCTAATGATTTTTAGCAAAAGTAGAGAAAGTATGAATTGTTTATAATTCTTACATTATTTCATAATTGTATTATTAATGCTTAGGGACATACAAAACAAGACTAAGTTTCTTTTACTTTATTCTGAAAACATTGTTAGTTATAGTGATTGAAAGTTTGTCTTGGAATTAGATGAATTATGATTCAAATCTGCTCTGTCACTTTCTAGCCAGGAGTCCTTAGGCAAACTACTTCTCTAAGATTCATTTTATTATCTATAAAAGAATGAAATTTGTAAGTATTCTATGCATACTAAGTGAGGTAGTGCATATGAAAAGCAGTAAGCATATATATCTCCTAGCACTCAGTAAAAGTATTCACTTAATAGTGATTATTATTGAACTTCAGTCAGTAGTTTTTGGTAATGGAGAGGATCTCTGAGGAGTGGCCAGGGCTAGGTGTAAAGTGGTAGAATGTAACATGAACCAGGTCAAGGGATTTGGGGTTCAAAATTCAATTTCACCTGAAAAACCTTGGACATGTTGCTTAATCCTCACTTATCTTCAATATTGCTTTTTAAAAAAGTACCCTGTGGTGCCCCAGCCTTCATTTACAATCCTCTTGCTTGCTATGTACTTCTCTTTCGTTCCATTTGTCAAAAACTGCCCTAGAAAATAATCTTTTGAGACTTGTGACACTGTACTCAATGGATTCCTTCTCTCCACTGGAATTTAATTTTCAGAATTACCATTTGGTATGTACTGATAAGCTGTATATCTACTAAAGAAACTACAGGTATCAAGAACTGGAACAAGGGAGTTTTGAAGTATCAGAGATTTCAATGTAATCCTTTTTTATGGATATTCTTCCTCTTTGGCTCTGTGTAAAGTTGGATGGCAAAATATCAACAAACAAAAAGTGATGAAAAAAATATTAATAGTATCCTTTAACAACAGAATTTGTTTTCTAAATCAGTTAAAAATCTTTTTTCTTTTTTTGGTAAAATTTTCCATTTCATACTTCAGTTCAGTCTGGCAATAAGCAGAACAGGATGAAAGACCCTTATTCTTCTTTCCATGCCAGTCCTGTCATCCTGTGTCATGCCAAAGTGGTTTGCTCCTCTAGGACTATGGCGACATTCTGGAATTACTGTGTCCAGAGTTAGGAACCTAGTAAAATTTTAGTGCTGCAGCTGATTGAAAGCCTCATATTTATGAAATTAAGAGAATAGACTAGATTCTCAATGACTAATAGGATTTATTTTGCAGTCCTACTTTTAGTGATTACTAGTGGTTGCCTGGGGTACTGACTGGAGACAGCTGAGATGAATCTCAATGCAGTAGGAAAATGTTTTCTGATAAATTCGCCAAAAATACAGGACAGAGGAATGAAGACCCACGTGCCAGATGTGTGCCATCCCTTAACTAGGCAATTTCTAAGGTCTTTCTAGCTGTAGCATTATATCAGGCTATAATTTGTTCTCTGCTTATTGAAGATGTGAAGTGTCTGCCTTCCAAGCAGGTCAACCACCTGCTATAACTGACTGGACTGTTATTTACATTTAGTGGATGTGTTATTGCTCCTTCTTTTGCAAAATAATTTGAGGCACTATAAATAATTTTTTTAAAAAATTGAAATATAGGCGAGAGAAAATAAAAAAGCCAACTATGAAACTCAAAGTTTTATTTTACTTTTTCTAATATTATTCTCTATTACTCAATATTCCATTTCCATTTAATGCACATAGACCATGATAAATAAAGAGGGGTTGTATTGACCTTGTAACACTATGTGAAACATTGGACATTTTTCAAATTTTTCATGAAAATGTCTGGTACAATCCTGAGATTTGCTGAGAATTCTGCATGATGGGAAAAATGCTTTTGCTGTCTTACCGAGTCAGATCTCAGCAGAGCAATCAAAATGATTGTTCTATTTAAAATTCATCAACAGTAATGATCATTTACATCATCCACAAAAGATGTGACTTGGGTCTTATGGAAAGGCATTCAGTCTCATTGCCATCAGCAGTCGCCTTTGATACAAGTAACCTGATGCATAGTAAGTGGATTAGCTCAGCCAAATTGGGGCAGGGGAAATAGCTATATGTTCTAAAACTATACAGAGTTGTATGCCTGGAAGGGTAGTTTCATATTTTGCATTGAGAATATATAAAAGTAATGATACTAGGAAGAAAGTTGCAAAGCATGCTTGTAAATGATGCATTTCTTGAAGCTACTCTTGAGTCTTTCTGAGAGAATGATTTTAAAAGCCTGTAATAACTTCTTTCATTTATACATTCAAAAATTTGTTCATTCAGACTCATTGAGGTTATTCCTTTCCCAGAAATGCTGTAGAAGTTTTTCTTGTTGTTTTTTTTTCCCTGATGATTTCTATTCTCTCACCCTCTCTTTTACTTAGTATTGTTATTTTTTAAAAGAAGTAGAAAAGAATTCTGGTTCTAAGAAGTAGTAACAAGAATTGAGTTTATCCTCTTATCTGTAACAACTAAAAAACCGAACAAGTAAATGAAGGAATAATTTTCAAGATATTGCATATCAGGCAATGAATAACACTGATCACTAAGAGATGGCAAACAAATGAGAGGAGCCCTGTGATTACCAAAACTCATTGCCTCGAGTTTCCAGGCCCTGGTGCAATAAGGTAAAACACAGGTAGAACCATAGAAACCCTTGAGCTGATGAGATGAAACTGAGAGGATGGAGAGACCACCAAGAGACTTAAATTTTACAGGCAGAGTACTGGAGAAGAGAGAGCTGCAAAGAAACAAAATCCTGGACATCAGCAGAGGATCTTTCTTGAGTATTAAGCTGAATAATGATCAGGACATATGTGTACAGAAACTATCCGAGGCTGGGGAAAGAAATACTCAAAAAGTATAGAAGCAACTGTGAAAGTTGATGATAGGAATTGGGTCATTTTTGTTAAACCAAACTAAACAAAGTCAAGAAGTCAAGGGGGAGAAGCACTTAGGTAACATAACATAGCTCCAAGAATGAAATTATCTGCTGAGACTGGCTACTGACACTGCTTGCTGTAACCTGAACTAGTTTTATCTATTAATGCTGAGATAATTTGCTACAACTCTAGGACTAATTTTGCCCACAACCATGGGCCACCAATTGGAGCTTCCCAGCTTCTCAGACTTTTACTCCTATAAGTGAACTTTCTCTCAAGACCACAGGTAACATCCCTCTTTTTTATAAAACTCTCAACCTTCCCTGTTTTTCAGACTATTGAAGACCACTTGGTCTGCATATATGCCCTGAATTGCAATTCTTTCTTCAGAAATGAAGCGTTAAATTTAGAGATTTGTCTCTAAGTTTTTATTTTGACTTTGATGCAACAGTAGTCAGATCCAACACAGGGTCAGGAATAGTGCCCAATCCTTTACCAGAGAGGAAAACTTCATAATTCATGAGCCATTGGATAGAGTACTCAGAAGAGGCTTGCCTTAGTACTGGGGAATAATTAGAGTTAGAGAAAACACCACTCAGGTCTTGCCTAAAAAATCTTATGGCAGAAAAGATCAAACTATTTTCAAATTATTTAACTGTATCCCAAAGCAAAACTCAAGAATAATTATTAGAATACAAAAATATATCAAACCCCAAAAGGCAAAACACACAATATCTTGTACTCGATCAAAAATTACCAGACATGCAAAGAAGCAGAAAAATACTACCTACAATGGAGAGAAAAGTCAATCAAACAAAACTAATCCAGAACTGAAAGAGATATTAGAATTAGCTGATAAGGACATTAGAAAATTATTAAAAGTTTATTTCATGTGTTCAAAAAGCTGGAGGAAATATCGAGCATGCTAAATAGAAAGATTAAAAATATATTTTTTAAAAGACTCCTTATCAACTTCTAGAGGCAAAAATCAGAAAATAAATCCTGGAGATAAAATCTAGATTAAAAAAATTGATAGGATTCATGGCAGATTAAACATTGCAGAAGTTTAGTGAACTTGAAGGCATAGTAATAGGTACTATCCAAAATGAAACACAAAGAGAAAACGAGTGAAACACAAAAAAGAACAGAGAATCAGTAAACTGTGGAGCAACTTCAAACGGCTTTATATATGTGTAATTGATATTCCCAAAGGAAGGTAGGAATTCAAAAAAGAAAATTAAAGAAATGATGATCAAAAAAAATCAAATTTAGGAAAATTATAAATCTTTAGGAAGTTCAAAACCCCCCAAGAACGAGAAATGTGAAGGATACTACACCAAGGCACATCATAATCCAATTGCTGAAAACCAATTATAATGAGAAAATTTTATAAGCAACCAGGGAAATATATTGCAAAATATACAGAGGAACAAAGGTAAATGAGAGCAGACTTTTTTTGTCAAACACAATGCAAAGCAACGTTTTTAAAATACTGAAAGAAGAAGAAAGAAAAAACTCTAGAATTTTATACCCAATGAAAATACCTTACAAAAAAGTGTGACATAAAAGCTTTTTCCAACATCAAAAGATGGAAAGAATTTATTACCAGTAGTTCTGTACTACAAGAGATGTTGCAGCAGTCCTTCCCACAAAAGGAAATTGATACCATCTGGAAACTGGATCTACACAAAGTTAAAATGATTAATTTGTTATTATTCAAATATTTTTAAAAAAGAATTCACTGCATAATCAAACATAATAAAAGTGTGAGGTTTATAAGATATGTGGAAGTAAATGTATGATAGTAATAACCCAAAGCCCAAGAGGGGACAAATAGAAAGAAACTATCATAAGGTCCTTATACTACATGTGAAATGTACAATACCACTTGAAGGCAGACTGTAATAACTTAAAAGTATATACTATAAACCCTAAGGTATTGTCTACGGAAACAAAACAGAGTTTCAGATAATGAGCTTAACAAATCAGATAAAATGGAATCATAAAAAAAACTCAGCTTATCCAAAAAGAAGTTAGACAAAGAGGAAAGGGGGAACAAAGAACATATAGAACAATGAGAAAACAGATAGAAGGCGGAATTATACCTTGCCATATTAATAATTACATAATGTGTAAATGGTCTAAATACCCCAAATTAAAAGGCAAAGATAATAATATTGAATGAAAAATTAAGATCCAAGTATGTGACACCTACGAAAGACGCACTTCAAATATAAAGATACAAATAAGTTAATAGTATGGAAAAAGATATTCCATGATAACACTAACAAAAGAAAGCTGCAATAGCTATGTTAATATCAGACTAAGTAGATTTCAGAGCAAAAGATATTATCAGCAACAAAGAATTTGTTGTATAATGATGAAAGGGCCACACATTCTTGGTGAAAATATAAAATGGAACAACCTCTTTGGAAGAGAGTTTGGCACTTCTTAATAAAGTTAAACATATATCTGTTGTATGAACCAGCCATTCCACTCCCTGTTAACTATCCCAGAGAAATGCAAGGATATGTCCATACAAAGAGTTATATACTAAGGTTCATAACAGCTGTATTTGTAGTAGCCCCAAAATGAAATCAACCCCAATGTCTATCAATGGGTAAATGAATAAACAAATTATGTTATATTCATGGAATGAAATATTATTTAGCAGTGAAAGGAATTAACTCTTAATGCATGAAACACTATGGACAATCTCAAAATAATTGTATGGTTTGAAACAACCAAGAAGAAAATCAAGAGTACATACTATATAATTTTATTTACATAAAATTCTAAGAAATGCAAACTAATGTATAGCAACAGAAAGTAGATCAATGGTTGCCCGGAAACAACCAGGTGGGTGAGTGAGAAGAGTATTGTGGGCAGGAGAAGCAAAAAGGAAAGACAACAAGGCATAAAGATTTTTTTTTTTAGAGTGCTGTATATGTTTATTATCTTTATTGTGGTGATGGACTCATAGATCACACTGGATGTGTGAACATACGTCACATATCGAGGCTTATAAAATTGTATACTGTAAATATGTACAGTTTGTTGTATGTCAATTAAAACTCAGTAAAACTTAAAAACTAAGTGGAATACAATAGTATGCATAGAAGATATCACCCCAGGGTGATCAGGATGCAAATATTTTACCACTTTCTCCTCTCCACTTTGCAACTTCACTACTAGCATTTTTTTTTTTTATCAGCAGAACAACAAACTTTAATAATTGGTCTCAGAAATAGGCAGATGCCAAATAGGGACCTTGATTGGATGGATATTTACTGAAAATATTGTCCAAAAAATAATGACTATAATGTTGGCTTTAAGAATCTGTGCAATTGTGATCTTTCAGCAATTTAGATAAACTTACGATAACCTCTCTCAAAATCTCCTAAGCCACCAATGAAAAACTTCAGCCTTCCTTGTGGCAGAATTGTAAATACAGACATAGACTCATTGGGCTTGAAAGGAAGGACCTAAAAAAATACCTGGCTTGATGCTTCCTTTTACAAAGAGATTGAACATCAGAAAAAATAAGTGACCAGCTTGAAGTAACACAATTAAATGGAGCAAGAACTCATGCCTCCTCACTTCCCTGAGAGTTCAGTATTTCAAAATTAAAAGGCTTCAATATAGAAGTCATTCAATAAATATTTGTTAAACGCAGAATAAATATCCTATATTGAATTCCTAACCTTGGACTCTCTTATTTTAGGATGCACTGAGTTATTATCAAAGAAAAAGCAAGCTGATGCAAAAATCCGTATCTTGTACCTCTCTACATTAACATGTTTCTGTTTTTGGTAAGGGACACTGTAGGAAGAGCATAAACTGACCTCATCTCTTTTATCCTGTCATTTCTGCTCTATTATATTTAGGGCATGATTTATTTATTTGGGTTTATGGAAAAAATGGACCGTTACAAATTCTCCATTCTTCTTTTCCCCTTTCTTGTGTTTTCTTAATGTTGTTTTGTACTTGATTTTTGTTTATCTCTATTTATCTTTTAATTAAATTTCTGGCAATAACCTTCCCAGGGATTCGGGAACACTCATTCAGATTTCTCAAAGCCATTCAAGGGATAAACTATGTCTAAGGGCTGCCAAAAAAGGGGCAGGGGTTGGGAGGATTAGAACACAACTATCAATCCCTCAGAACGGGTGGGAGGAAAAATCTACATGTTTCAGTTAAACTAGTATCAACCATTAAGAAACCACAGTAACCAGATGCAGAACAGTTGTGGTTTTGCCATAAATGCACACACATAGAACATTTCTTAGCTCTTGTTTTTCCTATTCTGCCACTGTTTTGTATCACGACCCCATAAACTTAGTCTAAAGAAAAAATGCTAGTTTTTTGTGGCCCAACTTAAGTATAAAATTTAATCATCTGATACATTCTTTATACAGAGTTTTCAGAAATTGTGACCAAATTCCTAGGGGTGGAGAAGTAGTAGGTGACAAAATAAGGCTGAGCTTCAAGGAGGTTTCATCACAGGATAACGTAATGCATTCTGCGAAATAATTAGAGCGTAATTTGCCATTATACTGTGGCCATGGCTCTCAAACTTTGGGGTACATAAGAAACACAGGGTATTCCCTGGCACTTCTTCCAGAAATTCTGATTTAGTATATCTGGGTGGAGCCCCACAATTTCCACTTTTTAACGGGTTTCACAAATGAATTTGCTGTTGGTGGATTTTTGTTAATAAAAATTGCTGAAATTCTCTCCAATTTTGTTGCAGCACAACCCTAAAATTTAAATTTCACTGCTTACAAGCTAAAAGTCTGTAGAAAAGTCAAATGACTTCTCTATATCTCATCTTTAAAATAAGAAAAATAATGTAGGGTTTTGTGGGAATTAATAGAATAATGTATGTAAAGTGCCTGGTACAGAATAGGCTCTTGAGTAATGTTAGTTTCTTTTTCCAAACATATATCATGTTCCTTCTTAATCTAACCCTGAACTGGAATGTATTTCTCCCTTAATTATTAACCTGAGTATAAACAATTTCACATATTTCATATGGTAGAAAGTTACATACTTCAACTCAAATGACCAATTGTGTTAGTTACCAGTCCCAGAAATATTTTTGCTTTTTGAATGACTGAGGCATGACAGAACATGGATGCCTGATATAATTAGCCATGATAGAAGAGCTAGCAAATAAAGATTTTGAAACTGATTTGAGGACACACACACACACACACGCACACACACACACAAGAAATTCCCAACCCATACTTACCATCCTGCTTTGGGCTCTATTGTGCAAACTGAGAGAAAAAATTGGCATAAGAATAAATTAAAAAGCACAGAGCATTTCTGCTCATAGACAAGGGTTCAGGGTAAATACTAGTTCATTCTTTGGATAAGCATTCTGATTTCTCAGCCTCTTGTTTTACTATTCATTCAAAGGTTTTAGATCCAGCAAGATGCTCTGACACATGTAGGATTTAAACACAAGCCCAGTGCATACCCAGGTAGCCCAGAGGAACATTTTTCAAAATGAGAATTATGTTTGGGCCAATAGCCAACAATAGTAAGGAGAAGCTCAGCATCCCAAATGAGCACACAGAACTCAACTCTCTGAGGTTTATGAAAGTCTCTTTCCTTATTTATCAGGGCAGGATGAAAGTTAAAAGAGGTTGTAAACAAAATTTGACCAGGGCCTGTCCAGACAGAACCCACCAAAGCCTTTCTAATTCATATATGCCTAAAAAGCCATTCCCCACTTCAGCACTGCTTGACAAAACACTGGGGAAAGCATGCCAAGCTTTTACTTACACTAAGAAGGTTAAAAATATAAACATTTTTAAAATGGCTAATTTTTATTTTTATCAAAACCGTACAGGTACAGTATTTTAAAAGTACTAAGTAGCTTACACTGAAAAAGAACAGTTGCCCCATATCCCCAGCAACATTAAATCTACTCTTTCAAGCAACTACATTCAAATATCTGTTTCTTCTAGTATCTATCTCCATGTTTCTATGTAACTTTATATTTAATGTTATTTAACTATGTCGATATGATGCACTGCTGGGCTAAGTCATGGTCTATAATTTAACTTTCTTTCTTGACTGTGTAGTTTTTTTTGTTTTGTTTTTCCTAAAGTTATTACATCTTTTTAAAGAATTCGTTTTCTCTGTATTTACACCTAAGTCTTTCTACATTCTCTAGCTGCCAGGATTTCAACAGAATTGTCCACAAATATAATCTGTCAGATAATTTCTCATTTCCATTCTTTTTTCTTGAGACTTTCCTCCTAGAGTCAATTTACGCCTCCTAGTTTAAAATTTAAATGGATTCCTAGAAGTCACATTGATCCACTATCTGGGACCCATGTTTTTTTCTTTTTTTATGGCCTGATTTTAAGATCAATTCCAAAGGATCTCTGAAGAAAACAATTATTCCATTTATGTTTTAGAGTTACCCTAAAATAGAATATAGAACCAATTTACATATTACTCTTAATGGTGGCAACTGATATGTTCTCACAAATGGCAAAATCAAAACAACCTGATAGGGCAACCCAAAAACGGTGACGAGCTCTCCTAATAAGAAAGCCAAAGGCTGAGATGTGAAAATGGAGAAGGCTTAAAAATTTGTGTTTTGCCTTCAAGTTCCATAGAGTTCTCTAACAATTGATTGTCATCTGATTTTGGCAATTCACTATCATTGAACAACATGTACAAGCAACAAGGAAAAATCAATTCGGTGACCATGAAAAAAAGAGAACTGAGTTGTGGACTCACTGGGAAAGTTTATAAAGCCTTCTCTGTAGGGTTTAGTTATTGCTTTTTGTTCTGAAACTGCAGCACTGAAGCACAAAAATGCAAGTAATTGGGGTCAATGTTCAGTCAGATCCCTCAAAAAAGAATCTCAAGCCAACCAGCATATGGTATCCAGTGTCCTCTGTTAGAATAAAATTTTGACTTCAAATAAGCATGTGATGCCTCAAACTTTTCCACTGGGGAAAGTTAATGAGTTTCTTTTGACAAGTGTAACAAGGGTGTGATTTTCAGAACTGAAAGTCTAAATACCTAAAACTCCTTGGGTAAAAAAAAAATTATACTCTTGAAAGGAGACAAAATGTACATTAATTCAGATGCCTTTTTGTTTTTTTGTGTAAAACTCTTAGTGCCAATGGGGAAGAAACTGTGTCAAAATGTCCAGAGATGAGATCCCAGTATCTCACCAAGAGGAACACATAAATATTCAAGAATTGATTTCAGTGTTTTGTGCAAAGGAGGTTGTAGGCTGCTGGACTGGGGATTAGGCTATTAGAACTTTGTCCAGATACTTATGGAGAAGTTCATCCTTTCTCCATGATCTAGGAAGAGACAAAAAATGGCAAAAGGAAGCACTGACTTTTCTGAGAAATGTTGACTACTGGCCTGGATGTCTGTTCCTCAGAGGTTGCCTGCTTGTTTTCTCAAGTCCAGTGTGCACTTGCAGACACAGCATGCTTAAAGGTGTCACTTAACTTTCTAAGTGTCAGTTTCTTAACTGGAAAATAATAGCAGTACCTGTAAGAGCTCTTTTGAGAATTGAAACTTTGCATAAACAACAAATTGCATTCAGAAAGCTTTTGCAGAATCTTGAAAATTCAGGTCACAAGCATATGAATGTTTCAAGCAGCCCCCTATACTCCTGAAAACATGTCCCCAAGTTGACGTGAAGAAGTAAAAACAGCGTTTATTGACTTCTGATCCTTCTAAATCTTCAGTTACCTCCCTCTTCTGCCATGGAACCCTTGGACATTCCAGCCTTCATTGACTTCTCACCTTTAAATTTCTGCAGCTTTTAGTTTTACTCACTCAGGTATCACATGTTGCAGACTTTCGGCTATTTATCTTTTCCTGGGTAGAAGTCTCTCCAATACGAAGTTGAAAACTCCTTAAGAACAAAGACAAGTTGTGGTTGTTTTTGTATCCTCTATGGTTCTTAGCTAAATGTCCTGCTCAGGATATTTGTTCACCGCCTGTTGATTCTTGTTCAGTGGAGCATCTCCTTCTATGTTGGTATTTGTCAAACCTGGCTGCACATTACATTCACCTGAGGTTATTTTGTAAGATACTGATGTCCAACCTCATCTCTCAAGATTCTAATTTAGTTGAACATGGATAAAACCTGAGCAATTATTTGGATGCTCAAAATGTTCCTTGGGTGATTTTACTTGACCACTGCCCCATGCCCTCTTTTAGGACAAGTTCTTCTGTAAAGCTGGGCAGAGAAATAAACATGGTGGGTGGTGAGAGGAAAGTTGAATGGGCTTCTCTTAGGTGCTAATTTTTTGGGAATCTGAAATGTTCCCTAATACCTCATCAACTTCTGTACGCACTGGGATGTCTCAGGTAGTGCAGACCTTTGGTGATACCTATTTTGTATACCTGAAACAGAAGTCTTAGAAGTATTCTTTAGTGGGCCAACAGTCCTCTTGGTATAGGGATTTAGAGGCCAGCGTGAGCCTCTGTCTTGAGTCCATGATGGTCGTAAAGCCTAAATAACTCTTTTTTCACGTACTAGAAGTTCTGTCGATTTAGGGATGTGAGAGTTAGAAGAGAAGTCTAATCCAAATATGTTCCCTGCCAAAGAGTCATCTTTAATAGCCAGGTTATGTTTCAAAAACTAATTATGCCAACATAATATTAAGATTCTGCTTTCAATGAGCTTATAATCCATGAAACAACATTAAGATATGAACCTATGAAACCTAGCAAACAGGAAAAAAAAATCACAAGTATCAAAAGAGAAAAATAATAATGGCTACTCATAATTGGATATTTACTGTGTACCAAGCATGGTGCCAAATGCTTTACATGCATTATTCTATTTAAGCCTTGCAATTCTATAAGGAAGAAATATTTTATATTATCCTAATTTTGCAGATGAAGGAACCAAAGTGTGAAAAGGTTGAGTGACTTGCATAGGGTTAGACAGCTAGAAATGGTACAGAGAGGATTTAAACTCAGACAGTCTCACTCCAGAGTCTATACCATGGGTATTCAGAACCACTGCTTTGTTTTGAGGAGCATGTAAGAGCAGTGGTTGTTCAGAGGAGCTAGAGAGTACTGTATTGTGAGATGCAATGAACAAAGAAAAGCATTTACAGTGGTGGTATAATTTCAGCTGGCCCTGAAAAGAAGTTTGAATGTAGACAGAGGACAAACTTGGGGAGCTTATCATGTGAATCTCAGTGCTTCAGAGGCCTTAAAAGCAACTAGATCAACTGTGGCTCCAGAAAATACACAAGGTCAGCTGTGATAAGAGTCGTTGGCCCCAGAGTACCACCAGGATCATGCTTTGTCCCAGACTCTGAGCTAACATCTGATTAGTTTAGTCTAAAACTAATGCAGCAAAAAGAAGTCCAGAAAGGTTAAGCTCTTCATGAAAAGCTAACTTTGGACCATCTCTCTTCACCTACTATCTATCTATCTATCTATATCTGAAGCCATATGGTTCCTTGGCAAATGTTTCCCTAAAGCAGTGTTTCCCAAGGAATGCTGTTTGATACTTATTTATTCATTCTTTCTTTTATTTGATGAATGTTTTTCATTGAGTATTTACTATATGAATAGTAATGGTGAGCAAAACCAAACCCTGCCTTCACCAAGTTTAGAGCCCAGGACAGTGTTCTTAACAATGACCGAACATGAGTCACCTGGGGTGCTTCAATAAAATCCCATTCACAATAGAATGGGATTCTATTGTGCAGCATAGCTAAGATCCGCCATGAATCTAAGTGGGAACAGCATTTATGTGGGCCCTGTGGTATCACACACAAGGGAATGAAAAAGAAGGCAAACGTGGCTGGACAAAGATGGCAAAGAGGAGCACCTTGTGAAATGAGGCCTCGGATTTGGTGTACACTGGATTAAATAAAGTTAAACAGGCTTAAAAAATTATAAGTCTTCTCAGAATCATCAGTAATAGAATATGTTGTTAATTCTCAAGAAGGATATTATATACATATCCTCAAGTTATTTTTACACAGGGCATACAGAGACTCTCATGTTTCCCTTTTAGGAAATATTACTTGCCTGTAAATGTAGATTGCACTAGATGAATCGGGTGTTTGAAGTGGGGCCAGCGTAATAATTTTGTTCCAGAAGTTAAGAAGATTGGTATTAAATCTCCTAAAATTCAGAGCTTCCTAATCTCTGAAGGATTCTGAAAGGGACTTCAAATTGGAATGAATGGCTGCTTACATAAATAACATGTAATACCACATAGAAATATGGTCAGTTTTGTCAGTTGATTCTTCATCACTTAAAAAAAGTATTTAGTGATTTATTCCAGTTTCCATAAAAGGGGACTTGTTTCAATATTTCTAAATATAAAAGGAGAAGTATAAATGCAGGAGGAATTAATTATATTAATGATTTGAGCTAGAATTAAGGCTAAGAATTACTAATCTTTGGGGGACAGGCTGGGTTCTTAATCTGCTAGAAAAAAACATAGTTAATATGCACTAGATGAGAATTATATTTTAGAGGAAGAAGTTCAGGAAAACTTACTTCGAGAGGAAATGCATAAAATTGACGATTATGGGTATCTTCCTGTATAAATATGATTGCAAAGATTACTCATTGATTAACTTTTGCATATTAAATATGCCTAACTAGAATTTGAAAGTCATAAGCCTATTTCATTTATATGGCTTTGGGAAACATTTTGACCTATTTAGGTAGTTGAGTTAAAGCCTTAAGGCAGCAACTTTAGAGGTATTTAAAAAGAAGTCACGTGTTGATTGAATGGATTCACTTTATTGCTGTGACACATTAACTGCTCCATACATTAACTCTGATGATTCTTTTAAAAAATAAAAAAGAAACAAAAAGTGCCACCTCAATATTTATTGAGTGCTTCTATATTTCAGGATAAAAGTAAAGTGCAACATAATTCCCACAGCAATCCAATGAGGCAGGTATTATTAATAGAGAATTTAAGTACTTTGCTTAATGTCACACAGCTGGTACATAGCCAAATTAGGACTGGGATCCATGCCTGGTTGACTATAGAGTCTACGCTCATGTTAAAGGATCATTTTTTTAAAAATGTAACATAATGACTTACATATAAATATAAAACAAACATGTCAAATATTTGATTTAACTCATTAAATAAATGAGGGAACCAGTAAGATGTCACAACCAGTTCAAAACAGAATCCAAAGAAAAGACATGATCTAAATTAGAAATTGAATTTGCAAATTGACACAAAAGTGGCTGCTAATGTTTAGGTTTGATGAAGAATGAAAGGGCATCTTTGAACTTCTACTGGACAGAATACTTACATATCTATAGGCAAGAATGCTTTTGTTATCAGTTCTTATGCTATCAGTTATGTATAATTAACACAGTTGTAAAATGGACTCAGAGTCACCAGAGAATGGGGTAACTTGGAAGGGTGTGCTTTAAACAATGCATATATCCTGGCCAGTAACCCTGTGCGTGAAGAAAATAAATGAGCTTTATTATAGAAAGGTTCTATGCTCTTCAAAAACAGAGACTTTATCTTCCTAACATCTGTTTTGTAGCACTCAGAGAAGGCCTTAATATACACCTGTTGATGTTATCTTCATTAATTGCTGGCCTTTAGGGTTTTGCTTTTGTTTTTCAAGGATAACTGGTATCAAGATTTCAAAAAATTGTTTACGTCACACAGTTTTTAAATTCCAAACCAGGATCTCAAACTTAGTAGTAGCATTTCTAGAGTTCCACTTAGCATTAAGGCATGAGTCAGTGTTTTAATTAAGTCTTGAGCTACATCAATAATGCAGTGATGGGGTACAGGAAGTGCTCCCCCAAAATATGGTACCTTGGCGTACTGAGTATTTTAAGCTAAAGGAAAGTGAGAAAACTATAGAAAGTCTCTGACCTTCTCCTACTTCCTCTTTTTTGAAGACCCTCATGTGGCAGGTGTCCTGTCCTATGTCCAGAAAGAAGGAATACTACATAGAGAGGCCAAGAAGAATCTGAATAAACAGGACTTGATATGTATTCCCAGCTGGCTATCAATAGGTCACATCCCCTTTTTGTCCAATTGTACTTCATGACTGGTCATCCTTCATCAAACCTAATTATAAAAATACAATTTCCCTCTATTTTTGGATCTTATTTCCTAAGGCTTCTATGTCACAAAACTTTAAAAATAAGTTTATTATGCTTTTCTCTTACTAATCTGCCTTTTGTTATAAGGGTGTCAGCAATGAACCTTGTGATGAGTGAGGAAAAGATATTACTTTTCCTCCTTTGCAACAGCTAGCTGTGCTAACCAAAGACAGAGTTATAAAAATCTCTCTGAGGGTTAAGTCCTTCCTAGTTGACGCAAAATGTTTAATGAACTCATGTTCTGTTGTCCTTGAGGTAACATACAACACATTTTTCTTACAAATCCTTTGAGTGGTAGTTGTCTAGAATATTAAGGAAGTTTAAAAATGCTTTATTCTTAGATATTATCTTCTCTTTCCTTTCTTAAAAAAATCAGAAAGAATTAGAAGACCATGGATATACCTACATATAATCACCAAGTTTTGTCCCCGAGTTTTAAGTTTATAATTGATGTGTGTGTTTCTTAATAAAATTTTATTTGCAAAAAATAGATGGTAGGACCTGATTTGGCAAATTAGCTATAATTTGCTGACTACTGATTTAGGATACAGGTTCTGGAGTTGGACTACTGGGCTTGAATCCAGGCTCTACTCCTTACTGTGAGACCCTATGTGAGTTACTAAACATCTCTGTGCCTTACATTTGTTACCTCTGTAATAGGGATGAGAGAACCTACTAAGGATTGTTGGGAATAAACCTATACAGTGATCAGAACATTGTCTGGCATACAGTAAGATCTTACTTGGGATTAGCATTTACTAGTCAGTTTTCAATAAGAACCTTTCGAAGGATTGTCACATCATTTATCTGATTGCTTCTTTTTCTTTCTTTCTTTCTTTCTTTTTTTGACAGAGTCTAACTCCGTCACCCAGGCTAGAGTGCATTGGCACAATGTTGGCTCACTGCAACCTCTGCTTCCTGGGTTCAAGCTATTCTCCTGTCTCAGCCACCCAAGTAGCTGGGATTATAGGCTTTTGCCACTGCATCCGGCTAATTTTTATAGGTTTAGTAAAGACAGAGTTTGCCATGTTAGTCAGGCTGGTCTCGCACTCCTGACCTCAGGTGACCCACCCACCTCAGCCTCCCAAAATGCAGGCGTGAGGCACCATGCCCAGTCTGATTACTTCTTCACTGAGCTAATGAAGTAAGTTCAACAAAGATGATGATTAACCTCAGGTGTTGTTCACGTTAATTGTTTTCATTTTATTTCATTTTTGTTTGTTAATAGGTATAAAATTGTTCTACAGAGAGATTACATTATCTCCATAATGACATTTTAAAATATCTTGCAAAGAAATTTAAAAACTATGAAAACAAAGTTTGATGCTAGGGAAGAAAATGAACGAAAATCTGTTTTCCAGATCCTCAATCAGACTAAGACTCCTGGAGCAGAGAGTTTGGCAAAATGACAAAAAGAAACCTAAAATAAAATAAAATATAATAAAATAAAATTCTTGATGGTTCTAGGTTTTCAGTGCCCATGTGCTGGGTTTTTCTATTGTTGTCTTTTGTTTGTTTTGTTTTTTGTCTATCTTTCTGACTTTCCAAAGGAGCAAAACTGGTTCTGAGAGTCTGATATAAGTGAATAGATAGGATAGTTTTGCTCTTCTGACTATGAGCTGCCTAATAAACAGCTGATATTTTTCTCAGGAACATGCTTCATGTCCCAAATTTCCAAATATTTGGCCATAAAATGAGGATGGCCACAAATATCTTTCAATGAGTAAACTCTGTGCAGAGTCACTATACTTACAAGCTGGGGCCAGAATGGGAATTGCACACAGCTATTGTTTAATCCAGCTGATGTTTCCTCTAATAGAATCTGGTTCCCCTCAGCCACAGCTGGCTAATTACAAGCTCTATAAATTATTTTTCTCTCATTTGAATGGTTTTGCAATCCACAGCCCAATGTGGAATCAATAATACCTCTTTAACTTCCTGCAAAGCCTGAAGAATCATGCCTGAATATTTCAACTTTTGAAACCCGAGGGAAGTAAGAGGAGAGGAGGTTTGAAAATAAAAGCAAACTTTAATTGCATGACAGAGAGCTCATGGCTGAGCAAAGAGATACAGAGACTGGACCTCAAAATTAGAGCTCCGAAATGCCATGCTCCTCATCTTTGGTTCAATCAGTTGTCACAAATGAGAAAGAGGGTTAATTATCATATAATTGTAAAAGTGGTTAAAAACAAACAAAGCATGGTTTAAATTCTGCAGTACTATAGTAATAGTAAATGAATCTTTTGCATTCTGCAGTGGTGTGTGCTTTTTGAATCATTTCCAAATGATTCATTATCTGATCTCCAAAGTAAACCCAGTGAGGGAGCAGAGAAGACATTCTTTTGATAAAATAAAAACATTAAGTGAGAGGTTAGTTAGTGACAGAGGCCAGCGAGAAACCAGAATTACTGACTCCAAATCTAAGGTTCTCTCCATTAAAGCTAATTCCCCACAGCAACGCTGCCACCAGCATATTCACATAGTATACTGCCTAATTAAATCCAGATGGCTCGTGAATCTCTTCTGGCTCCATCTGGGTTAATGTAGAAAATGAAGGAGAAGCAGTTCCTCTGCTTGTGTATTTTAAAGGGAAGTGGTAAGTTTTGATTATCAAAGGGAATCAGAATCATCTCTTTCTTTATCATAAAATGTCAGTCTCCTCACATAAGTACATTAGTGCTCCTAGCACATTAATAGCACACCACAGCTGCCCACATCAAATCATTAAAAAGAAATGGAAGCACAAAACTCCAGAGTACAAATAAACCTATGAAACAACCATTGAGAGCTAATTTCCTTATGGACCTTCATGACCAAAAATGAGGTTTCCTCACTTATGTTTATGTAATAGGCATTCCGAGAAACTTAATCAGCTGGAGGGCAAATTGTAGAACTCAGGAGGCAAATATATCCAAGATGCTTCCAGGAGTCTCTGAGTTTAGACATGGGAGTGTAGGGTTCCGGCTCAGAGCCAATCTGGCTGACTTCAAACCTCAACTCTGCTGCTTAGTAGCTGGGTGATGTTAGACAAGTTGCCTACCCTCTCCAAACCTCAGTGCTTTCATACTTTTCTAAGCACTAAAAGTGAAGTTAACAACAAAACCTTCTGCATGGAGCTGTGGTAGGATCAAATGAGATAAAATTCATATTCTCATGCTGTATATAAAACCATTTAATGCTTAGCATTCAGGTAATAATTTGTACATCTATTTTTGATTATACAGCATATATAAAATGTCCCCATTTTTACAATCAAAAGACGAATCTTGAAGCTTAACATTTTATGTAGGTCAAAGGCATTCTATCGACTGAAGAGGAGTTTGGGCATCGTTTGATGCATAAGTGTATTAGTCCATTTTCATGCTGCTGATAAAGACCATACCTGAGACTGGGCAATTTACAAAAGAAGTCCAGCCATGTGGACTTATAGTTCCATATGGCTGGGGAGGCCTCACAATCATGGTGGAAGGCAAGGAGGAGCAAGGCACATCTTATGTGGATGACAGCAGGCAAAAAGAGCTTGTGCAGAGAAACTCTTGTTTTTAAAACCATCAGATCTTGTGAGACTAATTCACTATCATGAGAACAGCACGGGAAAGACCTGCCTCCATGATTCAGTTATCTCCCACTGGGTCCCTCCCACAACACCTGGGAATTATGGGAACTACAAGATGAGATTTGGATGGGGATACAGAGCCAAGACCATATCACTAAGTATTGGATAAGTGCTTACTATCCGTCAGGAAATAAGAAACAAACTCTCACTAACCATAAAAGAGTTTCTAATGCTAATAAATAGAACACAAAACGAGAAATAGTATCAGATCATATAGGTTTATTTTCAAATTAGCGGTATTTACTAGTGTTTCTCAAAACTGGAATCTATGTGCCCCTGTCCACAGATATATTTTTATGCAGAGTCTCTCTGTGAATTTTTTACATTTTTCTGAAAATCTTTCAAAATGAATTAATATAAACATATTATTGATTATTTTGGTGGTACAGTACATCTGAGTACCACCACAAGATTTCAGTGCCAAAGTTTACGTATTTGTACTTGTGATTATGATTGTGTGAAGTCCAAGTTGTGTCACTTTTATTTGTGCTTACTAATTAAGATTAAAAATAAGTGAAGCATTGAAGCCAACTAAATGCAAATTGATGTCAGAAGGCTGTATGAATAGTTGAAATAAAAAACAGTGGAAGAAGAATTTGAATTATCACATGGAACAAGGTAATCATAGGCATGCTTATCTCAAACAATGTAGGATGTTATGGGGGTCTCATATTCATGTTAAAGCAAGGAAAAAGAAATGCACCAAAGTGATGCTGTTTGTCAATTTTATTATTTTTTCTACTTAATTTGTAAATGTATTTTGTTCCCATTGTTATATAAATGACATAAGGTATAAGTTTATATTACACATTCTATGGCCTTTCTAAAGTCACTTGTTGGTTCTGACAGGTTTTTGTAGATTCTTTTGAACCTTCTGCATAAACATTTCATCTGCACATAGTTCATTTCTTCCATTCCAATCCAAATGGCTTTCTTCTTTCTTTCTTTTTTGACATATTGCACTGGCTAGTACGATGTTGAATGAAAATGATGACTTCACATTGATGAGAATCAACTTTTATTCTTGGTACAAGTCTGTCTTTCTTTGCCTATAGGCTCTCATCCAGCATCACTCTCTGCAGGCTTACAGAATGTTTGATCCACTGATCACATAACACTGCACAGACCAAAGGACCCATTTTAAAGCAAAGGAGGTACAGCGATGGGTATATGACCATGAGATCTACTGGTCATGTCTCATACTATACCATGCAGGAGCTGCAGAACTGAAAGAGTGGTGGAACTGTTTGTTAAAATGCCAGCTTATAAATGGTCCCCAGTGAAGATGAGATGCTGTCCCTGAGAATCTAGTATACACTCTAAATCAAAGACAATTATACAGTGCTGTATCCACAATTGGTAAAATCCATGGGCCAAGGAACCAAGGAACGAGAAAGGAATAACCCTGCTTCCCATCACTCCTAGTGATCTACTCAGGGGAATTTTGCTTACCATTCCCACAACTCTGAGTACTGCAGACAAGTAGGCAAGAGGGACAGGCAAGAGTCCCATTGACCTCCTTCTTCCGAGGCTCCTTCTACTGAGGGACCAGTTGGCAAGAAAAGAAATTAATTAACCCTAATTATTAGGTAATATGGTTGTTGTTACACTTGGAGGAAACACTATGAATAAAACAAAAAGACTGGTAGTCTAGAGTACAAGCTCTCAATGTGAGTTCAATGATTTTTTTTTTTTTTTAATCATTGTTTCCAACAGGGGCAGAGGGTCTCTCTGTATATATCCAGACCTGTTGAGAGAACACAGCTGTAATACATCAAGCATTTGTCTGCACATTCAAGGGCATGGAGGAGAGAGGAAAAGCAGCAGAAAGGTGACCAAAGCAGGGTGTATTCGTCCGTTCTCAAGCTGCTCTAAAGACTGGGTAATTTACAAAGGAAAGAGCTGTTAATTGACTCACAGTTCTGTATGGCTGGAGAGGCCTCAGGAAACTTAACGATCATGGCGGAAGGCACCTCTTCACAGGACGGCAGGAGAGGGAATGAGTGCAAGCAGGGAAAAAGCCAGACACTTATAAAACCATCAGATCTCATGAGATTCATTCATTATCATGAGAAGAGCATGGGGGAAACTGCCCCCAGGATTCAAGTACCTCTACCTGGTAATCCCCTTGACATGTGGGGATTATAGAGACCACAATTCAAGGTGAGAATTGGGTGTGGACACAGAGTGGAAACTATATCACAGGGTAAGAATGACTGGGATATTCAAGTTCATATAAAAGTTTTCATTATTCTGTCACTTATTAAGCAGCACAGTGCTAGGTGCATAGAGGGAAACACGGATCCGTAGGACAATGGCTTGTCTTCAGCACTAGTTACTTCACTAAAGTGAAGACTTTTGTGCTCTCATCTGTCTTGATTCACCTCTCCTGGTCATGAAGACCTGTCTTCCTAGAGGGTGTTAGGCTATTTCCTCTCTTTCTTACATTGTTTGTGTGCGTTGTTAGTCTCTCCACCTTCATGAGGATAGTTTCTTGCCCCTCTGTCTTCTTTACCGTTTTATACATAGCACCTAGCACATGCTTAACACATAGAGTTAACTATATTAAATTAATGGGTGACTTACCAATGGTAAAGCCGTAGAATGGAATGTCATTCTATTTAAAATCATTCTATAAGTGGATAATTACTAGTCATATATTATTAATTTGTAAATAACCAGGTTACTGATTAATACATACAATGTATTCTCATTTTTAAGAGTATGATAAAAATACATAAATAATCATGCCGGTTATCTGTGGAACATGGCAATAGGAGTGATTATATATTCTTTTCTGATAGTTTTAACTCTATTTTATATTTTTCTCTGCAATGGATATATATTGCTGTTTTTAAAAAGGATAAATTTATTTCTAATAATAAAATGCTAAACCACTCTATTGATACTTATTCTTATTGCCCATGTGGAAAAACAAAATCATTTGATCTATGACTGAAAGTGGAGTAACTAATATTTACCTCCAGGACTATAGTTCTCAGTTGGAGACAATTTTGCCCCCTCAGCAAGCATTTGGCAATGTCTGGAGATCATTTTGATTGCCATAATTTGGGATGCAACAGTTGTCAATTTAAGAGTATAGTAGGTAAAGGCCAAAGATGATGCTTAACATCTACTTTGCACAGGACAGCCTCCCACAACAAAGAATTATCTGGTCCAAATAGTGCTGAGGTTCAGAAACCCCATGCTAATATAATTAGTATTTTTATTCTGAAGGACTTCCAGATAATATAATTCAGGTTTTCAGCTTCAGCTTCTTTAGAGGAAGAAATGTTTTTAGTCACCAAACATGTAACTGCTCACTCTGGCTAAAGATTATTCTTGCATTTATTCAAAATGGAGTTCATAAAAATATATTTTAAAGATATTCCTTTATATTACAGCTATATGTAGGTGCAATTCATTGAGAAAGGAAAGGTGTTATAAAAAACAGCTATTAATGGATAAAGCAAAATTATATTGGCATTTTCATTTGGTAGCTTCTTAATAAGAGTAAATTATTGAGATAATAGTGAACCATTCAAGGCTGACCTAATGTTCAATAAGAAACAACTTCGTTTATTGTCAGTTATCCAAAGGAGGTTCTGGCGGCCAGGATTGCTGAACATTTCACAAGGAAAGTTTCTCAATCTCCCTTTGTAAATGTCTTTAAAAATACAGACTAGATGAGAATTTGGGCATCATCTCTGAACTCAAGTGCACTTAATTTATTTATAAATCACATTTATTAAAGACAAATTATATAATATAGAAGAGTCATAGAAACATGTTTGTACATATAGTTGCTGTTTAACTTAATTAATTGATTTCCATAATGTGTAATTTTGGGCAAAAGCAATAACATTGTAGAATCTTTCCAAGAGATTCACTTTCTATTGTCACAGACCGACAATTTCTCTCAAGTGGATGACTGCAAAGCATCCTAACTAGTCTTCCCACCTCTAGTTTATAATGCAGACATTGCTCACAAATCCAAGTAAATATCTCTGAGTGTTGGTTTCCTCAACTGCACAATGAGGATATTATCTGCTTCATAGAGTAATGCCAAGGGTTAAATAAAATGGCACGTATAAAGCACCTAAAGTAGTGATGAACACATAGTAGGTGCTCAATAATGAGAACCTAAAACAAAATAAAAGTGCACATGCTGATGGAGTGATGCATTTCACCCCCTACTCAGACATTTATGTTTTCATAATGCTATATTTGTATAAGCCTGTGTCTGAAATCCTGGGAATTTTCCAGACTGCAAGCACAATAAGCTCCAGCTCATGGGAGCATGAAAATTATTTACTACAACCTCTTTCCTATCTGTTCCATTTTCTGAACAATAAGACACCTTGGACTAGTGTAAACTACCATCTTAGGTAGAGATACCTTTTTTTATAAGTTGTTTGATTTCTGTGCAGTAAAATAACTAAGTGAATCAAAAAATAGCTTCCTTTCATTCACTTCCAGAGAAAATGGAAATATACTAATAGTATTGAGACTTACGCAATAATGTGTTCATCAGAAATTACGAACTTCTATTTGTTGAGGTTTATCTCTTTTCCTTTACCCCTCACAACAACGCTAAAAAGTGCCATTATTTACCCTGTTTTATGGATGAGAAACTCGGGTTCTAGACAGATTGTGATTTACTCAGTGTCACATGGCCATAAGCTACATGGTTTAGATTTAATTTCAGGTTTCTCTGACTTGTATGCAGACTGTCTCTCAGCAGAAATGTATTAGGAGGAAACTAGATAAGCTAAAATTTCTTTAGTCTTCCCAGGAGTAATTAAAGGTTGACAAGAAGTTAAAGTTTTCATCTGGACCAAAGAAAGTTCTTTTCTTTTTTTAAGAACTCAAAATAGTTGACTGACTCATGAGCTCTCCCAAGTCATGCTAAATTTTCAGGGTGTTGTTTTTGCCTAAATTTTCTCTCTTCAAAGCTAATGATTTCCTCCTCAGTGCTGATGTAGTTTTGTGCTAACCCAAAGGAAAGAAAGAATTACCCAAAGAGATATAAACTATAGCTTAAATCTAGACTCTATGTATGTTTGTCTGAATTCACATTCCCTGGCCCAGTCATAAGTCTTCTCTTTCCTTTTTCTCAGTGGTAGACCATATTCCTTGAAGTCAGTTACAGTAAAATCACATTTCATTGCTGGAATAAGCTACATGCAACTAAGGAATAATAAAAATCATAGCTACCCCAAAACTCTTAAAATACCTAATAAATGGTATGTGAACATTTTGAAAAGAAATTATTGTTTCCTTAATTTCCCCTCCAATCATGAGAGTCATTTCCCCCATCTTTGCTTATCCTGGCAGCTATTCAAGACCAGCTTTCATTGCTATTCACTCTCTTTATTATATCTGCAACATGTTTGAATAGTCATAGTTCTGTGCTCAGCTTTGTAATTAGATGGAGTGATGAAAATAACTTTTACTTGAGTCCAATTTTCTCTGTATAAAAATAACTCTTTGAATCTTCTGATGTAATAAATTATAGAAAACTTTAGGTAGGATTGGTTCTAAAATTGGAGTCTGATTAAGGCCAGATGCCTCAAAACGGTATCAGAACCATCTTTCACATTGTATTCTTTCATTGTAGACTCAGATGCTATGCCATAATTAACCTCATTGGTTCTGCAAATTTGAAGATTTATGGTGGATGACCAGTAGGACATAGCTATCATCTTACACAGCAAATTATGTCCAATAATTACTCTGCCTACCAAATAGCTAATTTATAAAATTGAGGATTGGGGGATGAAATTCTCAAGCTTCTTTCAGGTCTGCTATTTATTTACCTCAGTTTCCATACACAGACATATAACACAATATATTAAAATGAAATTTTGAATTTGGGTCTCTGGCTTTTAAAAATATCACATTTTCTAAAATTGTGTCAGGAGAGAAGATTCTTATCTCCTCACTCAGCTTACTAAAGGCATTACATGGCATTAGAGTTAATAACTTGATCCAACAATAACAACACTAGTAAATAATTTACATCTTCATAGCACTATAAATTACAAACTAAATTTGGGATAGCAAACTGAAATCACTACAAGGCTAGTCAAGTGACCTAAATGGGTGAAGCTGGATGAGGATGTGGAAAATGAGACAAGGTAAGCATCAGAGTTTATACACTGGAATATCTGAGGCAATTCAGCAATATACTAGATAGCTCTTTTTAAAAAAATTCTCATCCAAATCCAAAGCTATGAGATCTGAATGAGTACCAAACCTCTCAACGACTGGAAGATTATCCATAAAAGTCCCTGGGAAGAGAGAAATGACCCCAAAGAGTCAAGTTGCCTTTATTCCCTACAACTCCCTCTGTGTTCCAGGGACGCCAGGGCTCCTGGGCCAGCCTTTATTAGGAAACTGCAAAAGAACTGGAACATTTCCTTGCTGAAGCACAAAGGCCCTTTGCCTCTTTTGTTGGCTCAGAAGCTTCAATCAGTTTCAGAGTTTCAAAGGTTCAAACAGCGGAGTTCCAACTGGGCTAGGATTGAGTAGTGTCCGGGGTACTGAGTAGGAAAGTGAATGTCTCTGCCCACTCAGTAACCCCAAGTTGGTGAAATCTTCCTATGAAGGTCACAACATGATGTTTTATGATTTGAGCCATCACAAGAGCGGCAGAGAACAGGGTGGTGAAATATCAATTTACCCTTCACTTTCAAACAACTATTTATTACTTGGCAACCTTTGAAATAACATAAACAACCATTCTTAAGGACTTACCAAAACCCATTCTTTAGCATCATACATTCAGAGCAGGCAGCTTCCTTTGAAAGTTATAAAAGAGTCAGGCTAGCCTAGCTGATAGTTAGAGAGCCAGTGATGGACAGACATATAAAAGCCAAGTTAAGTGAAAGGGAAAGAGAAATGAACCATTAGAAAGAGACATGGCAACTCGAAGAAAAGTCATAGAGGAAGAACTGGGGAAAACAAGCTCCATTGTTTGTTACCCTCAGCTCTTAGCCAAGTCAGGGGGAAGATGGAAGATGATCAGCATACAGAAAACACACTTATTGTCAGCTTTTGTTACACTCCATTATGGTTAAGAGACCAGATAAACTTTTATTCTCTCTTTAATATGAAGAGGAGGGCAATTATTTATAAAGGACAGTTACAAAGAAGTGCTTTAGCGCCAGATATAACCCATTAACATCCCCTGGCAGACTTCAATTACCCAATCCCCACTTATATAAATTAAAATACCGATTCCTTCAGTTATTTTTGTTAATCAATTCCACAGATATCTATCACCTACTCTCTCTACTATGGGCTAGCCACTGCACAAGGCACGAGTGATATAAAGATAAATGAAATGTTAACCTTGTACTCAAGTAGACTATAGACTAGGGGATAAGGAAAAACACCACACCAGTAATGGCAGTATGGAAAGTGGCAAGAGCTCAGCCTTCAGACCCAGATAGAAATGGATTTGAATCTGTACTATGCCACCTCTTAGGTAGCCTCGCTAGCCAAACCTCAGTTTTCTCACTTGTAAAATGGACACAACTTTACATATAATATAGGGCACTTCTATGAACCAGGAATACCATTTGTCAAATAAAATAGGTATTCAATAAATGGGCATCAGTTTGTGCTGGTTACCTTGTGTTTGTCTTTCTAGATTCACACTCTACTTTTCTCAATCCTATTCTATGATGTAGGAGCTAGGAGACTGACCTTTACAGATTACATATATTATGAATTACATCAGTCTCCATTTATTCTTTCGCTTCTGGTTGGATTCAGTTCATTGAAGTCATTGGCAGTAGACTGGAGGACATGAGGAATGTGAGGCTGAGTATGTATTTCCCAGGTTCCCTCATTGCAGAGTTGCTGTGGATCTTTCTACAAAGGGTCACAGCCTTCATAAGGCTCAGGCATTCTTTTTGGCTTGTATTAACTACTTCTTTTTTCTTCATCAAGCTTAGGGTGGAAATACTTTCTGATGCTACTAGTACGAGGGTGGTACTGAACTATCTATTGTTGGTTCCCCTAAATCCCGACAATTCCTTTGTTTTATTAAACTCTCCTCAAATTGTCCAGTTGGAGTATGCTGTCTGTTTCCTGCTGAGACTCTGATAGATACAAGTGTCTTTACTAGTATAGATAGCAAGGTACTATGAGAATAGAGGATAAACAAATAAAACCATCCTGGAGGATATTGGAAACAGTTCTAGGGGGAGGTAGTATCTAAACGACCTTCTGACAATGAATAGGAATAAGCAATGTGAAAAAAAAAAGCAGGAAGAGAACATTCTGGGCAGAGGAATACCATATGCAAAGGTTCAGAGGCAAAAACAAAAAGCAAAAAACAAAAACCCTACTACATTGTGGGGGAATTTCAAGCTTAGCTAGAGCACAGAATAAGAGATAGAAGGCTGACAGATGAAGCTGAAGAAGTAAATTGAACCACGGTCACAAAAGACCATGTGTGACTTTTTCCTCCAAGTAGTGAGATATTATTAAAAAATTTTAACCTAGGTTAAAACATGATGACATCGCATTTTAGAAAGTGATACAGAGACAAGATTAGAAAGGGGAAAGACTGGAGACAGAAATATCAATAAGCAATTTTGGTGAAAAAAATAAGGTAGCCAAATGGGGCTTTTTCTTCCCCTTTCCCCTAAACAACTAGTTGTTAAACATTGATTAGGACCTCATTAAAATGGGAAGAGTCCCTTCCCTCAGCTGCTGCCAAGGTACTCGGTCCTTCTGAAAAAGCTAAGGCCACATTGGAGTGAGGCACTCCAACTGCAATGTGGTGAATGTGAGTCTTCAGCTGCCTGCTACCGTGCTACTTCATCTCGCAAGTAGTACTGTGGACCGGCGGCTCCGGTCACACTTTTACCCAAGATTGTCTGCATCTACTGGGTCCTCATTCTGCAAGACAATGAGGTGACCATCACGGAGGATAAATTCAATACCCTCATTAAAGCAGCTGCTGTAACTGTTGAGTCCTTTTGGCCTGGCTTCTTTGCAAAAGCCCTGGCCAGTATGGGCAGCCTCCTTTGCAATGCAGGGGCTGCTAGATTGCTCCAGCAGTCTGCACTGCTCAGGAAGGAGGTCCTGCCCCTTCCACCACGGCTGTCTCAGCTGAGGAGAGGGAAGTGGAAGCAAAGAAAGAAGAATCTGAGGAGTCTGATGAGGACACGGGCTTTGGTCTTTTTGACTAAACTTGTTTTATAACATGTTCAATAAATAGCTGAACTCTTAATAAACAAAAATATATAAATACATAAAAAAAGGAATACCTCTGATAATGATGGTAAAATTTGAAGTCTGACTTGTGTAAACGATGACACCACCACACCGTGAAGAACCTAGCCGAGAACTAACAGGCAAACTAGAACTGCAAGGCAAATTCCAGGACCTGAATGGAAAGCAAGTTAGAAGGATCAGTGGGATGTCCATGAGGAGCCATGTAAAGATGGACAAGCACAATGGCACTGAGAGGAGAATCTAAAACATCTGAAGTTGCAGGTAATCGAGGTTGCATATTGGTAAAGAAAAATTCAGGTAGTCTCTAGACCAGGAATCTGAAACCAGGAGCATCACAACAATGGAAGATGATTCAAACATTAAGATGAGGGTGGGGGATGTTGCATCAAAGCAAAGCCAGAGCCAGAAAGCTCTCAAAATGGTTGTGTGGCTTCTTGCTAGTTTCTATAAAAGAAGGCTTCCATTTCCTTGCTGGGGAATTACACTGGAATATGTTGCCACCCTCACCATCAAGGTATCTTCCAACGAGTAAGGAAGATCAGAGTTTAGGAAAACATCCATGTGAGATGTGAGATGAAGTTGTGGCACGGGCAACTACTGATCAGGTGTAGTCTTTGAACTCATACTCCCATAGTTCAAAAAGTCTTGCAGCCTGTTGCCCAGGGGGTAGAAGACAAAGACAAGCCAATGGGCAACTCTTTGATTCCTTTAATTATGGTGGACAGGACTGGCTGCATTGTTTGTGGAGCCCAGTGCAAAATGAAGTGGTAAGAAAGTATTAAGTATTTCAAGATGGCAACAGCAGAACCATAAACTAAGCATATGGCCTGTGAAGTTGGCCCTCATGATTGGGTCACTTTGGTAATGATGAAAATTGGCTGAACATATTACCTTCTTCTCTTCTGTGTAGATCCTTTCTTGTATTATTCACCACTTTGGAAGACACAGAGATACTGACTCTTTGGCTGGTGACCATAGATCTGGTAAGTGCAGACTCTCTGGAACTAGGAAACTTAAGACTGAGAGAAACATGATTTCAATGACATCCGGCTAATGCAACATCATAGCAAATGGCAAAAGCTATGAGAACGTGACTCTTTCCAAGTATAACTAGTTGAATAGGCTAGATGATGTAACAAACAATGCAAAATTGTCATGAATGCAGAACATAGAAGCTTCTTTCTGGCCCACATATAATCCAGTGAAGGCCAGGGGGCTTTAGTTCCACATAGTTAGAGACTGAAGGCTCTATAGTCTTGTTGATCCTCTTTCCTCTAGGGCCTTAGTCAACTCCATTTAGTTGGCGGATGGGGAAATAGAACAAGCACCCAGTTTAGGAGGTCTTCATGGCCCAAGACATGAAGTGGTACCTTTCAATTCTATTCAATTTTCTTTGGTTCAAACTCAGTTGTGTGACCAACCACATCTACCGCAAAAGGGACTTGAAAGTGTGGTTTGGTGCCCACAAGAAAATTAATGCAGTTTATTGATGGCGCCAGTTACTGATGAACATCAACAGTCTCGCCTGCTTAAAGGCTATTAGTGGTAGCTCAGGTCCACATGAATTCTGTTTAAGAAAATTATTTCCTTCCTTCTTTCCTATATTAAACAGATTTTTGTCATAAGCTTGCAATGTGCAGGCATGTGCTAAATGCATGGGATTATAATGATGATAATACACAGAACCTATTCTCATAGAGAACTAGTCACAAACAGAAAAATGGCAAAAAGAGGGCAATGTATCTGGTGCTTGCTTTAGATGGTGTTGCCTCTGGACTGATATGGCTCTGGCTCCTCAGATTGGAGCTCCTTAAAACAATGCTAGATTCTCAGTATCTATGTGTTGGGAGAGTTGATCCCTTCGAGCTCTGGCATTTTAAGAGTTTTATGTTCCTGAAACTAAGAAGAGACAGGAAACCAGGTAAGAAGGCTAGGCAGGCATCAGGAATAATGTGAATGAGAGTTAGCAACTGGAATTTGGGGTAAAATGTGGTACAATAGAGAGCCCACTGGGATAGTAACTTGGGGGGTATTTTATGACTTAAATAAACATGACTTTATTATGGTTAAGCAGTTAAGTGGATCTTCACGGTAGCTGGAGCACCGTGCCTATACTCTCAAATATGCAGAAGTCCTCAAACTTTGGAGTACTTAAGAATCATATCAGGAACTTTCAACAAATTCATATTTCCTGGCCCCAAATTCCATATACAAAAGGCAGGAATCTAGAATATGTTTTTTTAGCAAGCACTTCTAGATGATTCTGTTTCAGAAACCTTGAGATTGAGATTACATGTCCCAAACAGCTGCTGACTGTGGTAAAGCTCAGCGGAGTCAGACTTCCGCGTTTTTTTTCACTCCTGTAAGGTGTCATGTGGTAGATCAGAGGTGATCAGCATCCTTCTGTCTCAGTTTTTAAGTGTCTTTGTGCTATGACTTGCCACTCCTACTCCCATTCCTATCACCTTTTTAGTGCTGCCAGCATTTACAGAGAAGTTATGAGAAGAAGGGAGATTGCAATAAAACTTTCTTCTGGATCCTGGTGTTGGCACACATTTGGACAAAAATTAAAGGAGACAAATGAGTCTATGAGACAGCTGGTTCTTAACATCTGGCTAACACTGTGGGCAACACATCTGGATTCAAGGCTC
>NW_012116944.1:1257617-1303039 GCF_000951035.1 Colobus angolensis palliatus
AGCTCTGGCATTTTAAGAGTTTTATGTTCCTGAAACTAAGAAGAGACAGGAAACCAGGTAAGAAGGCTAGGCAGGCATCAGGAATAATGTGAATGAGAGTTAGCAACTGGAATTTGGGGTAAAATGTGGTACAATAGAGAGCCCACTGGGATAGTAACTTGGGGGGTATTTTATGACTTAAATAAACATGACTTTATTATGGTTAAGCAGTTAAGTGGATCTTCACGGTAGCTGGAGCACTGTGCCTATACTCTCAAATATGCAGAAGTCCTCAAACTTTGGAGTACTTAAGAATCATATCAGGAACTTTCAACAAATTCATATTTCCTGGCCCCAAATTCCATATACAAAAGGCAGGAATCTAGAATATGTTTTTTTAGCAAGCACTTCTAGATGATTCTGTTTCAGAAACCTTGAGATTGAGATTACATGTCCCAAACAGCTGCTGACTGTGGTAAAGCTCAGCGGAGTCAGACTTCCGCGTTTTTTTTCACTCCTGTAAGGTGTCATGTGGTAGATCAGAGGTGATCAGCATCCTTCTGTCTCAGTTTTTAAGTGTCTTTGTGCTATGACTTGCCACTCCTACTCCCATTCCTATCACCTTTTTAGTGCTGCCAGCATTTACAGAGAAGTTATGAGAAGAAGGGAGATTGCAATAAAACTTTCTTCTGGATCCTGGTGTTGGCACACATTTGGACAAAAATTAAAGGAGACAAATGAGTCTATGAGACAGCTGGTTCTTAACATCTGGCTAACACTGTGGGCAACACATCTGGATTCAAGGCTCATCATTCCCCTGTCTGAGTTGGAAAGTTTAGGGTCGGAGAAGCTGTGTTTTTCTCCCTTTAGATGGATTACCAAAGTATTCTCCTGATTGGGTTGAGTCAGAGCCAACCCAGGGGATGGAAAATTAAGTCCATTCACACAGTCACACAGACCACAGACTCAGGCCACCCAGAACTTCAGAAGCTGCAGAGAAGACCTTGCCTATTACCACCAAAACATATGGTACGGGACTGTCCTTCCTTCTTCTACACTTCTCAAACTACAATTAAAAATTTTTAAAAAATATTTTGCCTTACAGGGACTGCCCTAGACACTTACTCTAACTCAATTTAATCTGGAAACAGATGCTAAACGTGGGAGCCAAGATGTTCCTACAAAACCGTCAGATCCACAATATAGTCAAGAACAACATTTAGGACCTCAGACCCCACCTGGTAGTCCTATCACACCACATCTGCTTGTTTTAGAAATTCCTTTTGCTTCCATTTCAAAATGTGAAGCAGCTGCTATGGTAGAACCCTAAGCCAATGAGTCTCTATACACAAGGAAATGATACTTTATAAGCAGTGGATTCTGAAACTATAACTGGAATACCCTTTCTTGTTACACCTGTATCTCTGCAAGGGAAAATGTTTAAGTGAAGTTTTGGCTTTAATTAAAGACTGCCAACTTTCCTTTCGATTGTGGCAGAATCTATAGTTAATTGAGGCCTCTGATGACTAACAAGGAAGACCATCCTGTCAAGTCGTGATGTCTCTGGGTTTTGAAAAATAAAAGTGGATCTGGCTGTAATCCAATTGCGAGAAAGAGAAAATTAGCCAGAAAGAGTATCTTAAATGAGGGACAAACCCTGGCATGTTATTTTATTCCTTTACTGAGAAATTCATTGTACCCCACTCACAGCTCACATTAATCCATATGGAATTTCTGCCAAGTAGGATGCGTGCTCGACTACCTAAGGACCACTCCAGAGGCAAGGCAAGTTGAATCTTCAAGTTCTCATATTGTCCTGTTTACAGGGCATGTGGAGAGAGACAGTCTGGACTTTTTGGGAGGCTCCTATTTGTTAGCCTTTTCTGACTTCTATACACAGCTCAGGAAATAATACTATGTAGATTCTAGTAATTCACAAAGCAGCAGAGCCAGGAGCAGCTCCATGTGTTGTAACTACAATGGTATTCAGAGAACAGTCCTGGTTGAAGGAATATCCTTGCAAGTCCTTTGGCTTTCTTAATGAGCGATAGGGTCCTACCTGCTACTGAAGCTTGACAAGGGTTCAGATACTAAGCATCTAGTTACTGAGTGCATACTCAGTATATATATAATTTTATATATGCATATATAGTTATAGATATAATAACTGAGTATAAGTATGCATTCAGTAACTAGAAATTATAAAGCAAAGGGAGGATGGACAAAATTGAGGGATGGGATACACTGATGTTTAGTAGACTAAATCACAATCTTGTGAAAGGAGAGTTCTGAGTCTACTAGTTCATTCATTCAATCATTGTTTATTTAGTGTGTACTATGTACTAAATACTGTACCAGTAATTAAGAATATAAGAGTAAGCAAGACTTCGTTGTGGAGCATCATGGATATCATAATGTAGTGTTAATTGCGATTACTGGTGCCATAGGAGCCCATAGCATGGGAAACTACTGGAGATTTCAGAGATCAGGAAGGTCTTTCAGGAGGAAATGACTTTGAGCAGGCACTTTTTCAGGCCTCTGTTCCTTAATGTTTAAAATGAAAACAACAAAACAACCTCATAAGTCTGGGATAAAAATTAAATGAGATGATGTATGAAAAGTTATTACCCTAGCTGCTGGACACAGTAAGCTCTGCAAAGATATAGTCAATACTATTATTTTTGTCTTAATATTACTCAAACTATCATTACTAGTATACTATAACTAGTATTATTATTGCTTTTATAATTATTTGGGACTTGAGGGGCTGGTAGATAAAAGCCAGGGGAAGGATAGAGTAACAACATGTTTGAGGGGCTACAGGCAAGGGACATAATCGCCTGGGGTGACTGGACATTTAGTATGTGTAGAATTATAAAACAGGAGACCGGTTGGAGACATAGACCAGATTGTAATCATGAAGAATTTTATAAGGCAAGTCTAAAGAGTTGAGATTCTACCCCAAAAACCACAAAAGGATATTACATGCAGTAACATGATTACACACAAACATATCCCACACACAGACTTACACACTCACACCACACTTATATCCATAATTTTCAAATGATCATGTCATAATACAATTAGGTTTCGTAGAAGAGATAATTCATGCTTTTTAATTTTAATATTGAGAGAACTGAGTCTAAAGGGAGTAACAGGACATAAGCAGGATAGCAGAAGTAATTACTTCATATCTTTTGAATGCAAATACCTTGCTTTTTCCCACCATACCACACTGCTCTCCTTATCACCCTTTCCATTATTAATACCCTGCTGTTGGCCAAACTGGAAAACTTAGTTTCCCAGCTAAACTCTTTACCCTTGAAAGTATGTGGGAATCTGTAGAAAATTCTGACACCGTTGAATTGTCTCTAAAACCCAGACTCAAACTTCACACAGTATATTACAGTGGGTTCTCGGGAATCCAGTGGTTTTAGCTTTTAAGCACTGTCGAATTCTCCACAAGTAGATTTTACTGCAAACTGCCCTCCAACCCCCACCATGATTCTTCTATAGATAAAATTCAGTACCAAATTAACACAAAGATGACAGAGAAAATGGTCCCAGAGGAGCACCCTACAGATTTCAGTAGAAAAATCATGTTGGAGAATGGATTTGTCTTGACATTGATTCTAGGTGGTTTTGGGGTTTGAATGTTTATAATTTTTGCTAGGCCACAGAGACAAATTCCTTGCAGCTCTCAGATGCCTTCCTCAGTCACTGACTATAAATTTGATGTAAATCACCAGACTGTAAATTTGATGCATTCTGCACCCGACAACCTACCCTTCCCTCACAAACTGTTTCAAGGGTTACAATCCTGATTTTCCGTATGTTAACAACTTTGAACATACCGCCAAAATGCATCTGTGTTAGATATCTCTCTGTAGAAATGCCTCTATTGAACTACCATTTAATATTATATATTTTTAAATTGTGTGTTCATAAGATGTCTAAACTGGAATTCCCCAAAAGGCCGGACACATGGACTTGCCTGCCCATTAGCAGTTTATTTTGGGAGGTGGCCCTAATGACTAGTAATGGGGGACTGAGAAGAGTGAAAGAGGGAAGCAGGGAAAGTCAGTCCAATGTGTGTAACTGACATGGTCACTGAGTGGACAAAGAGCCTCAAAACTCCTGAGACGTTCTGAGGAGCTGAGGAGAACAAGCCACAAAATTGTCCTCAAGAAACAGAAGAGACTAATTAATAACTGACTCCCATCTCCATTGGTTAAAGGTTTGTCCCACAAGTGGTTAATTTCCCTGTGTTTTCAGGCTTGTGCATGTATCAGAGTGTTGAACAAGTTTCTACAGGCGTACCATGTGGTGATGACAAAGCACAAAGCAAGAGACAAGAGTGCAGCTGAGGCAAAGTGTGATTGGGATAGGTATCCCAGCTATGGCAGGAGAAAAATGCAGACCAAGAGGGTGTGAGATGGAGCACTAGAGGTGTCAGGAAACACACAAGGTGCAGAGGAAGAACTAGGATTTCAATCCGAGTAGTCTGTTTTAGAAGCCCAAGCTCTTATGGCAGTGGTTCTCAAACTTCAGTGTGCTTCACACTCAGCTGGAGGGTTTGTGGAAACACAGCTTATGGAGCTCCACTTCTAGAGTTTCTGATTCTGTGTGTCAGAGGTAGGGGGCAGATATTTTGTACTTTTCTCATTTCCAAAGTGGTGCTGCTGATGCTGGTCCAGGAACCACATTTTGAGAACTGCGGCATCACACATAAACACTGCTATCTTGCTAAGGGTCGCTGAGAACAGCAAAGGAAACAGCAAAGGAAACATTCAGCGCTATGGGGGACAGTTGTGCCCAATTCACTAACTTTCAAGTTTTTAAGAAACTGCTTAGATGCCTCTCAAAAGGAAACTCTTCTCCTCCACAGGCAGTGCATGGTCTAGATCATAAATATTTGTGTCGGAAATGATACACTTGGTTCGTGAGGCACTAGGTAATCACAGAAATGGTATTGTGGTCAACTGCCACACTTCAGGCAGAAATCCTAAAGAAATCGCTGTGAAACTTAGAAAGTCATGAAAATCCAAGAGGCTTGGAGTACGATGAAGCTGAACTTCAAAATGAGAGTGTGAAAGTGAAAATGGAGCAGCTGTCTTAACTGAATATTTATATCTGGGGTGCTCTGTAATGAGCTTTCAATTTTTGCTATATTTAATGAATAGCGATTACATACGAAACTGAAAAAAATACATAAGACATAGTTTCTATTTTTAAAAGTTTACAGTTGAGTAAAGATGAAAAACAAGAAAGCAATTAAAATAAAAAGATATTGGGTAAACTTTTGGAGAAAGAAACAGAACTCTGTGAGAACATAAGAAAGTCGCAAAATTTTGTCTCACAAAACGTAAAAACATTTTAATAAGGAGGTGATAATTAACTGGGTGTGAAGGAGGAAAAGGGCTTGCCATGCAAAGAAGGAAAGAAAGATCATTCTGGGCAGAGGGAACACCACACAAGGAATCATGAAAGGCCCAGAATGTGATGAAAACGATATTGTGATTAGCTTTATTAAAGAGTATCAAGGTGTATACTGGAACTAGACTGTGAAGTTTTCATGTGCCAGCTAAAAGGCTTGAACTTCTTCTAATAAGCAGCAGAGAGATAGCAGAGGTGATAAAACAAAAGTTGGCACAAGCAGATGTATTTTTTAACATTCAATTTTTTAGAAAGATTTCTCGATGAAGTGTGGAAGATGAAATTGATTGGAGAAATGAGGTGTGGAAGATTAAATGTGGAAATGAAGATTCTGAAAACAGGCACTGGCAGCAGGGATATTCTATCTCTGCTGAAGAGGGCCGGTTTGAAAGATAAAGAAAGATCAAAATCAAGAATCTAAATGGATGCAGGATATGCGAGAGAGGGAGGCAGAAGGAATTTCAGGAGTTAGTTATCAGTTTGGAGTTAGTTCTTCACAAATATGTGAGCTCTTTATCTGGCTCTGTGGGTTTTCCCCTAATGCTTAAGGGTTTTTGTTTGGTTTGTCTTGCTATTAAGCACCTAGGCATAGGTATCAAAAAGAGACTAAAGCTTCCTATGTTTTCAAAAATACTAAATATAGGTAAAACAAATGTGTCACGGTCAAGTAAATTCTCAAGGCTGTCTTAAATGTGCATTGAGATCCTCTGAGTATTCTCTATTCCCTAATTTACCCAGTTCTTAAAAGTCCTTTTATTACAGAAGATCTCTTAGGACCTGAGTTCCATTGAGCATTCTGGAAAATGCTGTCTTAGGAGGCCCAGGAGCTCATCTCTTTGACAGTGGGGTAACTCCTAACAGATAGAAAAATGGAAGAAGATCCCTCCAAGGAGGACTTGTGGTGGAGTGGACCGGTACTGACTTCAGAGGCAGTCAAACCTGGGACAATACCCAGATGCTACCCTTAATATGTCTGTGATTTGGGGCAAGTTAGGTAAACTCTGGATCTCAGTGTACTTGTCTGCAAAGAGCAAATAAGGATGCCTACCTTGCAGAGTTGTTGGGGAATTAGGAAATATATATATAAAGTGTCTGGTACGTAAGCAACAAATTATAGCTGCTAATTTTACATTGGATAGGCTTAGAATTTTAGCTCTGCTAAAATTATTTTATTATGACTCTCCTGTTTTAGCTTTTGACTGCATTCTGAATGTCCTTATCCTCCTGTGTCTCCCGGTGCTTTAAATCTTCACCTTTTGTTTTGTATTGTTCACCAGTGCTATTGCTGCCTGTAACCTTCTATTGGTGTGCGTTCTTGCGTGATTTGGCTTTTGTTTTCTGAACTGGGTGATCAGTTCATTGGAAGAATGTCAACGTGTCTGTGGTGTAGAACTACACTTGATGATTTCTAGGGTCAGAAATCATACAGTTAGGAGAGTGCTTTTCAAAAAGAAAAAGAAGATGGCAAAAGCAGAGTGAGAAATCTGGGAAGCTGAAACGTGAGCTATTTCTGTACAATTCCATGGCTCCAGATCCAATTTCTGTTTTGCTAAGAAGGATGACTCATAAGGCTAAATCACAAGCATATCAGAAAAAATAACTATTATGACCTCTTCAGGTTGTGGTTGAAAATGATTAAATGCTATCGCAAGGATACTTCCTCTGGCTGGAGGGTAAATGTTGGCTTAACTGGAACACAAAACTTGATATATTCCATTCTTAATTATAAGATTCTAAGCCAGTGAATTTTTTTAAATAGTGCATCACATTTGCTCTAATATCAATATCTAATATCAGCTTCTACTCAACTTCTCTCACAAGCCAAAGTAATTTAGAAACCTTACTGCAATAAGATTATCATTGGTCATCAAGATTAACAAATTTTAGGCATGTGTTTTTTCATTTTTCTGCTCAAAATTTTCTGTGGCTCCCCATTGTTTACTGAATTAACCACAAACTGCTTCAGGTGCAATTTAAGGTTCTCCACAGAAATCATGAAGCAAAAGGGAACTAAATTATACATCTTAGGCCATGCTTCTCTAACTTCATTATACATACAGACGACTTGGAAATCTTGATAAAATGTGCTTCTGATTCAGTAGGCCTGGTGTGGTGTAGCTCAGAGGACGGCTATGGCAAGATCTTAGCTGATGAGGGATTAAGGAAGCAAGAAAGAACCTTAAGCACTAAATCACATGCATGGCAGGAAACAAGACAGTGAAGGACTTCAATGGAAAATAGGAGTAAGAGATGAAGAATCCCGGAAAAACTCCCAAGAGGATTTTCCTCCAAATGCTGCACTCTTTGAGACAAATGCAGGGTGTTCAGGCATTTGCCTTTCTTTCTAAGGTTTATATTTTTCTCTATCCAGGTACTTCATACCAAGTTTCCCAGAGGCTTGGAATTAATAATGTAAAACCACTTGAATTTTTTAAAATCTATACTATACTAGAGCTGTGTTCTAAGTTGGAGAATATGTTCCTTGACTGTTCCATACTTTAGAAAATATATCCATCTTTTTAGGGTAGATTAGGGCAGACTTCACTTCTCTTTGATTTGAGAACTTTATTTTTTTTCTTTTTTTTTTAAATTATACTTTAAGTTCTAGGGTACATGTGTATAATGTGCAGGTTTGTTACATATGTATACTTGTGCCATGTTGGTGTGCTGCACCCATCAACTCGTCAGCACCCATCAACTCGTCATTTACATCAGGTATAACTCCCAGTGCAATCCCTCCCCCCTCCCCCCTCCCCATGATAGGCCCCGGTGTGTGATGATCCCCTTCCCGAGTCCAAGTGATCTCATTGTTCAGTTCCCACCTATGAGTGAGAACATGCGGTGTTTGGTTTTCTCTTCTTGTGATAGTTTGCTAAGAATGATGGTTTCCAGCTGCATCCATGTCCCTACAAAGGATGCAAACTCATCCTTTTTTATGGCTGCATAGTATTCCATGGTGTATATGTGCCACATTTTCTTAATCCAGTCTGTCACTGATAGACATTTGGGTTGATTCCAAGTCTTTATCATGATATGTAGGGGCCAGACCATCAGTCACAAAGCCCATTCCAAAATCACATGGACAGTTTCATGCACATCGGCCTTGTCACAAAATTCCAGATTTGTAAGGTGTTAAGATATTAACTTACTAAACACTTACTATATAATGAGTACCATTATAAGGACTCTATATACATTATTTCACTTGAATCATAATACATCAGCTCTGAATGACTGTCAGTTCAATGGAATTGAATGTCTCATAAAATATTCTAAAACCTTTTTTGTGGTTTGGTTTAAGTTGGTCCTTTGTATGATTGGTACATAGTGGTTTGTGTTTTTGTTATTTGATACTGAGTATTTAGCTTCTCTTCATAATTTTGAGATTATTAGACTCAAAGGTAATTACTGAAAATTCATTATCTATAACTGGAGGTGATTTTGAGCATTAATAATGCATTTGAAGTGTTCTTATTTGGTGTTTGGAAAACATACTGCTCTAAAAAGTTCGAGTTCTTGGCACCATTGTTCCTTCTGGGATTTTGCTTAGCTCCTTAACTGAGTCATTTTCATTAATCAAACTGTTGCTTGGAGCTATGATAATACCATAGGAAGTTCTTGTATGAATCTCACTTTGGTCTTTACTTGGTTAATATTGCATTTTGAAATTCAGTTCATGGGTTATGTCTCCCTTCACTGACTTCTGTGAAAGTAAAACATTAATGTGTTAAATTGTTACCTGCTTACTTGCTTTTTAAAGAGAAGTCCAAAGGTTAACAAAATAGAAATAGTTTTTCAGCAAAGCTCGGTTGTAATATTAAACTTCTAGTTTGTTTCTGGAACCAGATCCACAGGAAAGCTTTCTCTACTACATGGAATTGTTTAAACACAGATGCTTTTGGCCTTGGTCTCTACTGCAGTGGTTCTGATCATGGCTATGTCTAGAATAACCTTGGGAGATGTTTGAAAGTATAGATCTTTAGATCCCTATCACAGCTCTAGTGAATTGGAGTCTCTCAGGTATGGCCTGGAACATCTGTATTTTATTTTATTTTGTTTTATTTTATTTTATTTTATGTTATAGATGGAGTCTCACTCTGTCGCTCAAGCTGGAGTGCAGTGGTGTGATCTCAACTCACTGCGAACTTTGCCTCCCAGGTTCAAGTGATTCTTATGCCTCAGCCTCCTGAGTAGCTGGAACTACAGATGATGCCACCATGCCTGGCTAATTTTTGTACTTTTAGTAGAGACGGGGGGTTTTGCCATATTGGCCGGGCTGATCTTGAACTCCCAACCTCGTGATCCGTCCACCTCGGCCTCCCAAAGTGCTGGTATTACAGGCTTGAGCCACCGCACTCAGCCAGAATATCTGTATTTTAAAACCACTACCATCAGCACCACTGACCACCAGCTCACTGCATGATTCTTATGCCCAGCCAGGTTCAGACCCACTGCCCTGAAAGAGTCTGATCAAAAATGGAAGACAGCCATGTCTTTACTTGGCCAAACAGCTTAGAAAATCAGAAGTGTGCTCTGGTGAATACATCAGAATCTCCTGTGAAGTCTATTTAAAAGGCCAGTTCCAGAACCTTAACCTGGACTCTCTGAATCACAATTTCAGGGTCTCAGAAATCTCTGCTTCTGTCAGGATCCCCAAGGGATTTCCATGGGCACTGAAGTTTTAGAATTCCTTTCTGTATGAGTGAGCAATCAGCCACCTAGGGATACTGTATTGAGTTCTCTGCTGTTATTTTATTTTACCTCTAATTTTGGGCACAATCAGAATCATTCAAGGAATTGTTCTCAAATTTTTAAAAAAAAATTAGTGCCCTTAGTGAAATTTATGAATCTTCTCCCTAAAAAATTTCACACAGGCACATGCATATATTTCACACTTTTCATTTCAGAAGGTTCACGGACTTGAGACAAATTTATATATTCCAGATTAAGAACTGGTGTCCTGAAGAACTGAGTTGATTGACTTCAGTAAACATTTTGTCTTGATGAGTCCACTGCAGGACACAACCGGTCTGCAGAAATAGAGGAGATGTCTGGCTCAGAGAGGTAGAGTGGGAGTGAGAACAGGGAGGAGGACACCCAGTTAAGGCCCTGGTTAATATGAAGTCCAGGCTGAATGCAGGCCTTCCTTTATAAGATCTCTAGACCCAAGGATGTGAGCAAACACTCTCTTTTTCCCTCTGACCCAGGAGCACTGTGATAGGCAGTAGCGGTTTCTCAATAAATAAGCATTTTTTTAATACCTAATGTATGGCAGGCATTGCCACAAGCTGGAGGTACGAAGATGGATCAGACACACGTGCTGCCTTCAAACAGCTCACAGTTAGTGGCATATTCCATATTGCTGGCTCTCTCACAAACCTCACTATCATGGTCATGAAATATCCAGCCAAAGACATTAACCGCAGTTTCAGAGATTTGCCTGACTGCTTTCCTATTTGGCCTTTCAGCCCACTGCTCAGTGCATTCCTCTGCGGGCTCTGCTCCTGGGCTCCATCCCTAGCCCTCCAGATTTGCTTCTCCTCCTTTGGGTTTGGTGACCCATTTGGACTTCCGTCTCTGGCATATGAACCTCATCTTTCCCAGACATTTGGCTCTACATGCTCTAATGGCTTTGGTGCCCCTGGAGCTCTGGCCTCCAACATCAACATTCCTGGCCCTCAAAATCCTCGTTAGCACTGCAGTTCCCAACCTGGAGAGAAAGAAACTTTCATTCATTTATTCAACAACATTGAGTGTGCCAGATACTATTCTAGGCACTGGGAGCACATCAGTGAGATAAACAGACAAAAATCCCCAGGCTCATGAAAGTTTACATTTTAGCTGGAATAAACTCACAATAAATACAAAATAGTTGTATATATAAGCACACAAATAATATATATAATAAACATAGTCAATTTTTATTACTCATGGACTCCATATTTGTGAATTCATCTATGTGTTAAAATTTATTTGTGACCCCAGAATTAAAATACAGCATTTTTGTGGTCATTTTAAAATGTGCCAGAGCAGTGAAAAACTTGAGTTGCCTGACACACATATCGCTTGCTGGTGTCAAACAAGGCAAAGTTCCGCCTTCCTGTTTCCAACTTCATACTATAAGTATCATATAAGGTTATGGGTTTCTCTCATTTTTGTGTTAATGAAAATGTTTAAAACGCTGCCAGCCAAGCATCATGCTAAAGTGCTGTTTAGTGTTCCTTAGTACAGGAAGGCAGTAATGTCACTTATGGAGAAAATACATGTGTTAGATAAGCTTCCTTCAGGCATGAGTGGTAGTGCTATTGGCCATGAGTTCAATGTTTATGAATCAACAATATATATTAAATAAGGTTCCTTTAAATAGAAACATACATAAAACAAGTTTATGTATTGTTTGGGTGACAAAAACATTGTGACCAGAGACCTGTAGAAAGTGTAATGGTTCAGTATTCACTGATTCATTGTTTGCAGTGACATAACCACAGTGAATAGTGAGAATTGACTGTATATATTAATAGTAGATTGGATTTTAGTAAATGTTATGGATGAAAAATAGGTTCCAAGGTATATAGGGAATGTCCACGGTGGGGGTGAACCTCCACTTTACAATTTGATGTTCAAGTGACATTTGAACAAAGATGTAAAAAAGATGAGGGAAGAATCCATGAGTCTATCTGGGGGGAAAAGTATAGTAGACAGAGAAAAGAGCAAGTACAAAGGCCATAAGACAGGAACATGTTTGGGGATGAGAGCAGAAGGAGATTAGAGGAGTTGGCATGGGGCAAGCAAAGGGGAAAGTAGTAAAAGCTGATACCAAAGCCTTAATGAGGAGCAAAAGATTCTGTAAAGACTGTGACTTTTTCTTTGAATGTAGTGGAAAGCTATTGGAGAGTTTCAAGTGGGGAAAGTGACACAAACTACTTTATGTTTTAACAGTATTTTCTGCATTGAGCATAGACTAAAAGGGAACCAGAGTGTTAGAAGGTAACCCATTTAGGAGACTTAACAATAATCCAAGGGAGAGATGATGGTGGCTTAGTCCTGGGTGGTAGCAGTGGAGGTGGTGAGGAATGACTAAATTCAGGATATAATTTGAAGGTAGAGCCAACAGGATTTGCCGCTGAGGAAATGTGAAATATAAAAGATATAGAAGAAGCAAAAATGATGCCAAGGGTTTTGGCCTATGCAACTGAAAAAATGGAATTGTTATTTGATAAGTCAGGCAAGCTTGAAAGGTACAGGTTTATGGGTGGTATAATCAGGAGCTCTGTATTGCACATTTGAGATATCCAAGAGATGCTCAAGAAGAGACATATGCTAGACAAATTCAGTATTAATTCAGATTTCAGAGGACAGGACTGGACTGAAGCATCATCATTCCACTGATGGCTTTATAGCCATAATCCTGGATATCCAAGGATATAATATATTCAGGATATAATCCTGAGCATATATCCTGGAGATAGATATCCACATATGGATATGGTAGATGGAAGAAAGAAGAGGCTCTAGTTCTGACCTTGAAAGTGCTACAACATGATGGAAGATGAAGAAAAAAACAGCTAAGAAAACTGAGAAGGAGCAGTAGATGAAGTAGAAGACAAAAACAGGAAAGTAAGGTTGCCCTAGAAGCTCAGGGAAGAAAGTGTTTCAAGGAGGAAGAAGTGATCAACTGTATCAAATTCTGCAGTGGAGTCAAGAAATATGAAAAAAGAACTGAGCTTTGGATTTAGCAACACAAAGATTATCGGTGATCTTGACAAAGCAGCCTAAGGATGAAAACTTAATGGTAGTGTATTCAAGGGAGAACAAGAGCAGATAAATTTGAGTCAGCAACTATAAACAAGTCTTTCAAAGATTATAGCCATAAAGAGGAGTAGAGAAATGGCACAAGGAGGTGGGCAACAGTACACAGAGAGGACATGAGGGTCAGGAAAGAGGTTTTCATTAATGGTGGGAAAAATTACAGCATGCTTGTCACAAGGCAATTTTCCATGAGTCTCTTGCATTTCTGCATGTCTTATGATAAAAGACACTGATTTTCCTTTGGCTCTAAAATTTCTTTTCAAGAATATTTGTATAGTGAACAACTTTTGAAGACAGGGAGGGCGTCTCTCTCCAGATCAAAAGGCCGTCATGTTTACCGACCAGGTTAATAAATAATTCGAGTTCCACAAGTTCAGTGTTCCTCTCTTACAATGCAGCTCACTATGTGTGTAAGTACCACCCGGCCCTTTTTGTGTCACTCTGTGGGAACTGGGGCTCATGTAACCAGCACAATAAAATGCTGATCCTCTGGCTACTCCCGTTGCTGTCAGCAATTAAGTCCTTTGTCAATGACCCAAGAAGCTTATGGCTTTTCCCAGCAACCTTGAAACTGTGGCAGGCTAACTTGTGGCCTGTAAGTAGGGTGAAACCTCAGACCCTTCGCAGTTCTTGACACTTGTACATTAACAAGAACAATCTGGTAGAGAAGAAACAAACTATTGATGGAGGAGAGAGGGGGAAGGATTCCCTCTTGGCATTAATAAACCACTGTGATCAACAAGTCTGTATTATCACAGGTACATAGGATGCACAGTCAAGTCAGGTGGATCCAATTCACCAATTACACACTGGCACGTTTGCCCAGATGTTCTGGGGGTTTATGTCTCTGTGCAAATAAAGCTTTAGATTCACATTTTTGTAACAAGTGGCTATTCTGTTTGCACTGTGAAATTTAGTTGCATTACTAGAGAATGGCTGTTCAATTTGTGTATTTTTTTGGTGATGCTCTGTTTTCCAGCTTACTAGACATTTACTTTACTTCCAGCTAATTACTGTAGCTTAGATTTTAATGTCCCAATTAACTATCCTGATTAACTTTATGGCAAGAGCTGCAGCATAACAATCAATTTGTACAAAAACATGCTTGATAATATAAATAGTATACTTCTTTCACCTGCAGAGAGACGAGGAAGGAAAAGCCAGTGGCATTCATTTAGGCGTGGTCCCACTGAACAAATTTATTTTAAAGCCCAGGCACGTGGACCAGTCCTCAGTGTCTTGGTGAGACAACCTCACCAAGGCAGCTGTGTTGGCTGGGCAACTTCTTCTCAATCAAAACATTCAAGCCCCAGACACTTTTTGAAAACTAGTAAAGCATGCCAAGAGGAAATATAGTGATGCCTGTATTTCTCAAATAGTCTTTATTCAGTCAGGACTCTCTGATATCCTATTTGTTATGATGATTTAACTAGTCAACTAACAAGCACTTCTCTGAACCTCCCATGTGTCCACATTGTTTTGTGTATTAGTCAAGACAGGCGAGGCTCTGCCGTGGTCATAAGTAACTCCCTAAAGCACAGTTGCTAACACAGTAAAGGTTTACTTTTCAGTCATGTGAGTCCTATGCAGGTCAGGACACTGTCTCTCATCTTGTGCTACTCAGTCTGGGATATGGGGACCCCAAGGTTACCATGGCATGGGGAAAAAACCCAGCGTGTTAAACAGGATGGATTTGGCTAATACCACTTTTATCCATAGCATATTGAGTGGATTCCAGTACATGACCCTAACCCTAAGTGCCAGGAAAACTGAAGAATGTGAAGGAGCATATGCATGGTCGGGGAGCCCCTATGGTTTCTATTACATTGTACCAGGCACTGAGAATGGACACAATGGAGGATAAGGCTGAGTCCTTGCCCCTGAGAAGATTTTAACCTATTAGGGTGCAGAAGGGAAAGCAATTGATATTCACCAAGTACTTCTCCTTGTCAGGTACCTTACTAGAGATAATATAATATTTTTGTTCATTTTATAACACTGCATTCATCATTAATCCACTAGTTATTGAACAACTACTATTTCCTAGGGACTGAGAAGTGTACTAGACTTCAAAGTTGTCTAAGACTCAATACCACCTTTCAAGAGAAAAAAAGAAGATAAGCAAAACTGTCAAGCCAATGCAATATAATGTGGTAAGTACCACAGTAGGAGTATATGGGTTTCCTAGAGCTGCTCTAAAAAAGTATCACAAACGAGGTGATTTAAAACAACAGAGATATTTATTACCTCACAGTTTTGAAAGTTAGCAGTCAGAAATCAAGGTGTCGGCAGGCCCATGTTCCTTCTGAGACTCTGGGTGGAATCTTTCTGTGCTTCTTCCTAGCTTCTAGTGGTGGCTGTCAATCCTTGAGATTCTTGGTCTTGAGCTACATCACTCCAATATCTACCTCTGTCTTCACATAGAATTCACCCTGTGTGTCTTAACCTTCACATGGCATCTTTCTCTTATAAGGACATCAGTCTTATTGGATTAGGGCCCACCCTAATGACTGCACCTTAACTTACTATATCTGCAAGTACCCATTTCCAAATAAGGTCATATTCATAGGTTTTAGGGGTTAGAACTTCAACATATCATTTAGGGGGACATAATTTAATGCATAAAAAGAGATAAGCTCAGGATACTATGAAAACACACAGGAGTAATATTTGGGTCAAATAAATTTCCTAGAGAAGATAATGTCTAAGCTAAGTCCTCAAAAACTAGAAGTGAACAGTCACTGAAAGAAAGGCACTTCAGGCAGAGGAACCAGCCTGTGCAAAGCTCTAACAGCAATAGGAAGTCTGGTGCACTGTGCAAGCAGTTCAATCTGGCTGGAGATGAAGTTCAAGTTAGGGGTAATGGAGAATTTTTTGTGTCAACTTGTCTGGGCTAAGGGATGCCCAGATAGCTGGGTAAAAACAAAACACACACACGCACATGCATGCACACACACTCTTTACTTCTGGGTGTGTCTGTGAGGGTATTTCTAGAAAAGATTAGCATTTGAATCTGAGTAAAGAAGATCTACCCTCATCAATGCCAGTGAGCATCATTCAATCCATTGAAGGCCCAAATAGAACACAAAGTTGGAGGAAGCATGAATTCTCTCTCTGTCTTCTTTATCTAAGACATCCATCTGCTCCCATTCTCAGACATCAGAGCTCCTGGTTCTTGAGCCTTCAGACTCTGGGTCTTGCAACAGCATCAACATCCCCCCAATCAGTTCTTAGAAACTTTGCCCCAGTTCTCAAGCCTTCAACCTCAAACTAGAAGTTAGACCATCAGCTCCTCTGGTGCTCAGGTATTGGAACTTGGACTGAAAGACATCACTGATTTTCCTGGCTCTCCAGCTTGCAAAGGGTAGATTGTGGAACTTCTGGGACTTCATAATTGCATGAACTAATTTCCATAATGTGTCCTTAAATCTCTCTCTCTACATATATCATATTGGTTCTGCTTCTCTGGAAAACCCTGACTAATACAGTGAGAAAGTAGGAAGAGATGGGACTAGAGGGCTGGAGAAAGACTTGTTGGTGAAAGGGATTTGAATGAGCTGAAACTTTATCCTAACAGCCAAAAGGTTTAAGCAGGAAAGTGAGAGTATCAAGGGAAGTGACAGTATGAGAATTTTGAAAACATTATTCTGGTAGCAGAACGGGGCAAGGATTGAAGAGGGCAAGGTTGGAGTTTGGAAATTATTATAATAATCTAGGGAAGAAGGAGTGACAGCCCTGAGAATGGTAGTAAGAGTAGTGGTAAACAGAAATGGGAAGATGCTGGGGATATTTAGAAGGGAAAATTATACTTTATGATTATTAAGATGTAAGGGAGAAATCATGGTAAAAGATGACCCCCAGTTTCTGGCTAGATGGTGGCACATAATTTAGTGAGATAAGGAACAATGGAAGAGGAGTAGCTTTGACAGGGGGTGGGGAGTTGGGGTTGGGTGGATTGAGGATGGGAAAGTTGCTGATGGTGAGGAAGTTGCTAAGCTAGAAATACCTGTAAGACATGTCATGGGGAACTCAGGCAGTTTGATAGCCATGCAGGCTAAAATCCCTATGCTCTTTCAACCACATCTTATTGTCCACCAAACCTGCACTAGCAAAATTCTAATGGAAAACAAAAATATGCTTACACTATTCAGTACTGAGTATAACTGGAATTCATCAAAGGGAAAGTCCTTGTGACCCAAGAAGAGTGATAAGTCTTGAAGAACAAGGCAAAGACTCTTCAACTAGGTCTTTGAATGACAGAATTTGGAGAGCCAAAGAGAAGTGGGAAGGCATACCAGGTGGGAGCACAGCAGGAGGAACGGTGAAAAGGGAGACTGACCCTGGCCTCCTGGGGTGAACAGTTCAATTTGAGAAAGTGAAAGAGAGTAGATGGGGCAGCTGAAGACAAGTGAGGGAGGTCCTGGCAGCCAAACAGCAAGCTCTTTTCAGTGTCATCTCACTAAAATGGCACTGCCTATCTCCCAAGAGCATCTCATGCTCTCTCTGGATATGAGGAGAAAGCTCATTCCACAGTGCTTTCAGAATGAATGAACGTGTGAATGAATGTTTACTGGGATCACCAAATTATTAAAGTTTCTTTTCGATCCATGAGTCAGCATCTTTGTGTACACATTTTATTTTAGTGATGTTTTCTTGTCCTTCAATGAGAAGATAAGGACTTTTTTTAAGAGAAAAGAAAAGAACAAGATGATTTTGCTTTTCTAGTAGTGGGGATTTATTTTAGTCTCAGGGGAGGCATCATAGAAAAAACCCTCAGCCAGAAGTTAGGACATTGTGGTTCTCAGCCACTAATGAGCTGTATGACCTTGGTCACTAGGCCTCTGCAGGCTCTGGTTGCTTCATTTGTAAAATAAAACCCAGACCAGGTCATCTTTTGGGTCCCTTCCAGCTCTATTATTTTATGATTTGCTCTTAGTCTTTATGAGCCATGTATGATTTATCAGTCTCCCTGATGCACTCAACTCCTGATGCAAAATCATTGTAAAGAGCTGAATTTTGACTATGTTTTCACAATCTCAGAATAACTCAGCGATTCTTTTAATTCAATTAACCAAATATTCAGATACTTTCACCCAGGCCTGCATGCAACTGTACCTGGTTATGTGCCAATTCTGTTTGCTGTCCATACCACTTCCTACCCAATCTGATTGGTACCAACAAGGGAGCCTGGTTCAGTTATCTTACTTTGACAGTACCTGAAGATGATTGTTTAACCAGGGACTTTACCGTAGAGGTTCTTTGATTTTAATGTGGGAGAGTGGGGGTCGGGTGGATTGAGGATGGGAAGGCTGATGAGGGTGGGAAAGTTGCTGAGCTAGAAATACCTGAGAGACATCTCACAGGGAACCCAGGCAGTTAGCTAACAATGCAGGCTAAAATCCCTATGTTATTCCAGCCACATCCTATTGCCAATCAAAGCCCCACTAGCAAAATTCTAATAGAAAACAAAAATACACATACACTATTCAGCACTGAGTGTAACAGGAGTTCCCTGAAGGGAAAGTCCTTGTGAGAGAGAATGCTCTGAGGGAGTGTGTGAAAATGCAGATTCCTGGGCCTTAACCTCAGAGAGTTGTGGGTGGTACCCAAGTCTCTTCATTTTAACAATCTCAAGGGAGGGGTCCATTATATGAGAAATGTTACCTTAGATGGGGAAAAAAACTTTGCTGAAAAACATTAAGTCAACACTCTAGATAAATTGTGGTTTATGGTTTATAAACCAGTAACTTAATTGTGGATGTTGGTACGTGAAATTATTGGGATGATTGGTACTAGGACTACTACATGGCTCTGACATTAGCAACAATTCACTCTAAGAACAGGTTGAGAAAGTGCATAGCTCTGAGTGGCTACTAATATTTTGTCTCCTTCTGGCTTTATGTGCTGCTCTGACTAGTGTTGCCTGTTTCTTAACTGGAATCATCAATTTGTACTGATGTTGATATCCCTATTGAGGAGAGGTCCATCTCTCTCTAGAGCATCCAGTTCTTCTGGTTCAGGCTTCGTGTTTCAGACAAGGAGCTTATCAAATTCCAAGCTCATCAACTTCCCAGCTTGCTCTCTGCCCTTTTTTGTTTGCAGTGTCTCTGCTTTCATGTAGGTCTGGGTAGAGATACAACCAAGCTTGAGGATGGAAAGACTGCTGTGAGATACTCTGTGATGACTCTCTTTGGAGACTCCTTGAGACAGTTTTATGCTGCTGAACAGTGGGAGATTTTAATCATGATACTCAGCATTACAAAGAGGATTCTCCTTGTAGCTGGAGTCTGGAAAACATTTCACCATTTTTAAACAGGCTCAGTTGCATCTTGCCTTTTGGCTCTTTCAATGTATGAGAAGTAGGCTTCCATTTACAGAAGTTTTACAATTTGTAATTACAGTTTACAACACTGGGTTCTGTTTAACACTGAACATATTTGGAACAGAATTGACCAGTCTGTCTGATAGTGTATAGGCACATAACGACAGCACAACTTGGAGTAATAGGCTTATTGTTTGTCCTTCCCTACATCTCCACCCCACCTAGAACAGCCTAAACCAGATGGTCCTCAACCTTTATTCATCACACTCACTCTATGAAGAATTTGGAGGGGAAAGGGTTGCTTCTAAAATACAGATTCCTCTTGCCACCTTCAGATATTCTGATTCAGTGGGCTTGTGCTAGGGTTTAGGAAGCTAAAAAATTAAGCAAACACCCCAAATGATGGTGACTTTGATTACCACAGTTGGTGAAATATTATCTAGCTCTCAAAGCCTTCAGGTTTACATGTTTTTTTGCGCGTGACATGTACTTCCAGGTCTCAAGGCCTTTATTCAGTTTCCCTATGCTGAAATGCCCTTCCCAGTTTTGTCTAAGGATGGGAATTGAAATGTCAACTCATCCTTTGCAGCCCAGCATAAGTGTCTTTTCTCCTGCACCTTTCTCACAAACTCTCTCTTCTTTACCACTGTACTTTGTTCTTCATCTGTGCTCTTACTGCATTTTCTAAATAACACAAATGTTATATATAAGCAGTTATTAACACTTGCCTTTCTAAAGTGTGAGCTTCTGGAAGGCAGGGGCTGTGCCACCCTTGTTTCTTCAGTGTCCATCATTGTATCTCACATGCTGTATTAGTCTGTTTTCATGCTGCTGATAAAGACATACCTGATACCGGACAATTTACAAAAGAAAGAGATTTATTGGACTTACAGTTCCACATGACTGGGAAGGCCTCACAATCATGGTGGAAGGCAAAGAAGAGCAAGTCACATCTTATGTGGATGGCAGCAGGCAACAAAAGGGAGCTTGTGCAGGGAAACTCCCATTTTTAAAACCATCAGATCTTGTGAGACTCACTCATTATCACAAGAACAGCACAGGAAAGACCTGTCCCCATAATTCAATTCAAGATGAGATTTGGGTGGGGACAAGGCTAAATCGTATAACAAGTTTTAGGTACCTATTTTTTTTTTTTTGAGACAGGGTCTCACTTTGTTATCCAGGTTGGAGTGCAGTGGTGCCATCTCCACTCACTGCAACCTCTCCTCCTGGGTTCAAACGATTATCATACCTCAGCCTCTTGAGTCACTGGGATTACAGGCATGTGCCACCATGCCTAGCCAATTTTTGTGTTTTTAGTAGAGATGGGGTTTCACCATATTGGCCAGGCTGGTCTTAAATTCCTGATCTCAAGTGATCCACTTGCCTCAGCCTCCTAAAGTGCTGAGATTGCAGGTGTGAGCCACTGTGCCCGGCCTTAGGTACTTTAAAAATACTTTGATTCTAATAAACAGGTATAGACACAGCTAAGCTGTGTAATACATCTGCACAATCTGATACACAGGTAGCGGTTGTTTTCTTCAAAATGTTGTAAAGTAGCACTTTGATCTTTAGTGTCCTCTTTAGTATCTCAACAGTATAAAGGCACAGCGTGAGATGAAATCTTAGTGTTTTAATCAGGAGGGCCTATACTTGTGTGGATCACTCTTTCCACTGTGGTCGCCTTTACCAGAATCAGATTGTAGAATCACTGTTCACTCTATTGCGTGTGTTGCTTTGTGAGAGAGCGATTGCTCCTAGGGGTTAACAATGAAGACAACCAGAGGCAGAAGAGAAGAATCTTAGTGGCAGAAACTGAGATCCGATTTCCTCACCAGGGCAGCTTCTTTTCATCTCTAGTGAGGAGGCCATTTCTGCCTTGTTCTTTGTCTGTTTCAAGCTTTCTCAGAAGCAGCGGCTCCATGGGAACAGGCATTGCTGTCACACGTCAGGCATTTAGGCGTCTATTAAGGAAAGATGAAAAGAATATTAGATGTGGCAGGGAAGTGGAGAGGCAGTGGAGAAGCATGCAGAGGACAGGATTTGGATTGTGGATGGGTATCTTGCTAGTGGGAGTAACGTGTGGCTGGAGGGGGATGTAGTGGCATCTATTGTCAGTCCCCTTAAGATTCAATTACCGAAGGACCTACAGCTGTCCTTCCTGTACTACAATCAGCTGCAAAGAATCCAGAGGGAGGAGCGCCAAGCAGAGAGCTTCAAGAGACTGAAAGTAATGCAGCTTTGAAAAATTTCAGTTAAGTCTACTCTGCTTCCCTCCAGTATCTCCCAAAGAGTCTGAACTCAGCTTGATTTCAGCCCAGAATCAAAATGTCCCAGAATCTATCCTCCAGGAAATATTTTAAAAAGATGTTTGTATCTATTACATTTTCTCTTCATGACCATGCTGTGAGGGAGACAGGCATGATAAGAAGTCTCAGTTTTGAAGATGAAAAACCTACGGTCCAGTAATTTCTTCAGTTACTTCAATTAATGATGACAGAGCTATGGCTGAGTGAGGAGTAATCGCTCCTTTTCCAGCCATGCTGGCGTACAGGTTTGGGTGTAGGGAGGTGAAGGACTATTATTTCCCTCCCAGACAGAAAGCATGAAAGAATAATAAAACTAAGAAACAAAATATGCAGCTCAGTCATTTCTAAGAGCAGGGTCCAGTACTCAATGGACTGTTGATGGCAGATGTGTGAACACTAAAATCAGAAAAGGGGACTTTAATCTGGAGGTAATGACAAATTCAGTGTGGAAAGAATCAATAGATTATTATGTGAGTCACTGAGCATTGTTATGAGCAGCAGCCTTTCACAGCAAGCACCTTATTGCCATCACACAGCAAGACAAAGATGGCTTCTTTTTCTTCAGATCATGGGAATTAAAGCTATTACAATTTGGGTAGAAATTACATTTAAAAGCATTTATCACCTATCTCCCAGCTACTGGGTGCTGAAAACAGAGGCAAGCACTGTCTTCCAAGTCTCTGAGTGCAGGCTATTCAGCACTAGTTATTATTTCTTCAAACCTCTGGTGTGAATCACTACTAGACCACCAGTTTCTGGATGATTTGGGGGTTGGAGGATTTAAAGTCCTAACCTCCAAACAAATTGATCATTTTCTATTTTTAATCAGTATATATGTCTGAGAGCCTGAACTACATTAGATCATATTGTCTCTTTTGATGGAACAGAGTGGGTGTGTTGGGGCTAATGGGCAAGTTTTTCTTCCCCTTCTGAAGGTTCACTGAAAAATCAACTCATACAAGGTAGATTAATTAAAGAAAAGGCATACAACTTTGTGTAATGTGCACATGGTAGACTTCAGAATTAACACCCAAATATACAAGGGAAATTGTCCATTTTTATGCTTAAGGTTCACCAAAGTAAGTACAGCCATGTAGAAATATGGTGGAACTAAAAGGGTATGATCTAATGCTAATAGACTGAGTGGGGAGATGCAGCAAGTCCTGTCTGTCTAGATTCTTCTTGTTCTCTCTGAGCAGCATTCCTTCCTTCTGGGTGTATGGCAAATCCTTGTCTGGAATAGGGGTCATATGACCTACAGTCATAGAAGTTAGGTCAGATAATTTGTTTATGGCCAGTTTTCACACAGAAAGGTGGAACAAAAGTTAGAGTGATATGTTTAGGTTTTATGGCTGGCTTTGGGGAAAGGGGGTTGTGATTTCCATAACCTACCCTGTGGAAGAGGGATTCTAGTTTCTATATCTAGCCTCACGGAAGAATGAGAATGAGAGGCTGGAGGACAGGAGAAGTTTGGAGAGAAATTTAGACTGCTTCTGAGGCCTTTTTTTTTTTGGTATTGTTTTCTGAATTCCAATAGGAACATAGGAGTACCAGAGTGATGATATTCTGTTTAGACTTTTGAAATACTCTTCCACATTATTTTGTGATGAAAGTGCATGAAAATGACATAGATATGTGAATAATGTAGCTGAAAGTGACATAATAACTAATTGATTGGCATCTAAAAAGGCTCAGATTAATAACAGTGCTATTGCCTATTATCTTTCTCCTTTTAAAAGATGACTTCACTGAGGTATATTTTACTTATCATATAATTCACTCACATCAAGTGTACAATTCAATGATTTCTTAGTACATTTTCCTAGTGGGGGCAACCATCACCATACATTAGTTTTAGAACATTTCCATCACCCCAATAGGATGCCTCATGCCCATTTTATGGATTAATTCCCACCCCTACTCCATGCCAGGCAACAACTAATCTACTTTCTGTCTCTATAGATTTGCCTGTTTTGGACATTTTATATAAATTGAATCAAACAACAAGAGGTCTCTTGTGTCTAGCATCTTTTACCTAACGTGTTTTAGAATTTTATCAGTGTTGTAGGATATGTCAGTACTTTGTGCCTTTTGTTGTTAAATAGCATTCCACTGTATAGATATACACATTTTGTCCATCTGTTTACCAGCTGATGGTTCTTTAGGTTGTTTCCAAGTTTTGACTGTTATGAATAATGCTGCTAAAAACAGTGGTGTGCAAGTCTCCATGGATATGCTTCCATTCCACTTGGGTATATACTAGGAGTGGATTTTTTTTTCTTAGGTTACCCTCACTTCCCTTACCATGGAATTTCTTTAACATGATGACCTAGGTCAATCTATGTATCATCTGACTTTTCCATTGGAAAGTCAAAGTGAAAAGAGATGATAAATCAGGTAGTCAAGGGATATTTGGAGGCAGAAATCTCCCAAATTGGTAGAAAACAATTTTCCCTGAGAAAAATCATAGCAGGAAATGGATAAAAGCACATGACATCAACCAAGGCAGAGAAAGAGAAGTTGAAATACTCTAGTTTACATTTTCTCCTGTCCTTCAATCTCCTGCCACTGTATACTTTTGGCCAAATATGGCTGGAAGCCGGTTGGCAAAGGCATCCGGAAAACAGAGCAGGGCAGAAGAAGGGCAGAGAGAAAGATAATAGAGCAAACAGGTAAAGGGCCAGCTTTGCCTGCTTACTCACCTAATTCACAGTTGTCAGAGTGTTGTGTGTCTGTGTGTGTGTGTGTGTGTGTACACCATGGATCTTCTGGCCTCCCAAATGGAGCCAATACAAATTTGTGTAAGTTTTCCGTGACTTGAATAAGATTCTAGTTCCAGAGGGGACGTTATCGACCATCCAGGCCTATGGTTTTTGAAGTCCCATAGGGGAACTGCTGAGCAGAAATCAAAACAGCGCTGCTTTTTTCTGTTTTACATGTTAAAGCTTCCAAGTAAAATTCACATTGAGTAAAGTCTATGGATTTAAAAAGGTAGATGTTCACTGGTTAGTCCAGCTCTGTCTTTGACAAGTGGAGAAAATGAAGAATGAAGAACTTAGTGACAGTTTCGACATCCTGCTGAGCTTCCTCCCACAGCTGAAAAATATTTCCTGAGGGCAGAGCCAGGACTCAGGTTGCCAGGGCTCTGTGCACTCACCACCAACCTCTACACTAAAACTCTCAATCTCTAGTGTTATCTAAGAATTATCAGAAGAATTTTAAATACATATGTAGGTGCCTTCCCTCCCCACATCAGAATATCCAGGGTCAGGGCCCAGATATACATTATGTTTTCTAAAGTTACACAGGCTCTTAGATACAACCCCGGGAACAACTGCTCTAGGGAATCACCAAGACTCTTCCATCAAGAGTAAATCCAATTACAATCATCCCAACTTACATTTGTATAGTACTCTCCCATTTATTATTTAACTTAAGCATTGCAGAACCCTAGGAAGTAGATGGCAAAGAGAACTAAAGCTTACTCAAAGTCAAACAGCAGGAAATGAGCCCCAGCATTAGAATACTGGGCTTCTGACATATAGTCTTGTGCTCATTCTTATCACTACATATTAACTTTCTCTACTCCAGTTATTATGATAGGAACATGGCATTTTAGAACACTTTCCAATAAGGGAACCATATACAATCCCTGTTTCTGTAAGCATTATGAATATCATGAAAACAGTAGGAAAGAAGTGTTTCTTCAGTTGCATGCACATCTGTAATTTACAAGAAAACCACCTACTCCAAAAATCGAGTGATTTCAGGAAGTCCACAGCATTTGCCTCTCATGTACTAGGAAAAAAGTATCTTTTCAGCGTCACACAGAGCTCACTATGTTCTTCCCCTCATGCTCTGGCCACAGTGGACTTTCTTCTGACCTTCTCAGTGTGCATATATGTGGTTCCCCTCCCACTTCATCTCAGTGAAGTCTGTAGGTAGAAGCCACCATTCTCTTTGTGTTATAGTGTGCACTTAACCAGCCACTTCAACATTGGAAATTATCCGTCTCCCCCTTCATGCTTGGTCTGTGATATAAAGCAGGAGCCTGGGTATTCTGAAAATGTTACTGATTTCATTTCTGGTGCGTAAACTTCTTATTTTTATTACCTCCCTCTCCTTGGCTGGCCTCCCTCCTGGCATCAGCCCATTACCTTTGGGCCAAACGGGGACTCTTCATATTCTCTTCTCTGAGGGTAGTACTTCCCTGGAGGCTTGCGGGTCCTGTGCATAAATGGAGCCATGGTGAGTTTATAACATTAGCTTCCTAGAAATGTCAGAATTTATTATTAATTTCCAAAAGATGACAGCTCTCCTAGCTCAGTTCAGAATGAATTTGACACAAAATTAAACGAACTAGAATTCCCAATTATCTGAGCATCCTATTTAATCGAGATATTATTATAAATATTATAAGGTAGATGCTTACAGTCATCAATATTTATTTATTTTAAATCAGAAACCGATTACTTATGGATCTCAAATACTGATGTGCATGAGAATCATGTGGGGAGCATATGTAAAGTACAGATTCTTGACTTTTCCATCTAGAGGTTCTAATTCAATAGACCCTCGCCACAGCCTGAGAATTCGCTTTTTCTTAAGCACCCAGGTGACTGATTGGGTTAGAACAAGACCATATCCTGAGAAGCACTAGTTTACAAGTTCAGTCCTCTAAATGTTAACTTTTTTCTTCTTTAAAACCTTTCACATAGGTTCCACTTCAGAGCTATTTAGAACCAGAATCTAGCAAGAGAATAGGAGGTAGGAGGACAGCAGAGTATATCTGCAGTAGATTCAGTAGATCATCTAGAATTAGGAACCTGTCTAAGTTTTATTTTTCCCTAAAATTAAAAATCATTATCAACACATGAGAATTATTTGATTTGAGAACCATGCTTCTCATAAGCCTGACAAAATGACTGAAAGGAAAACTGTAGGCTTTTCCTCGTGTAAATGAACATTTTAAAAAGATATCAGGTACCCAAATACAATGTGATACTTGAACATTTTATCCTCAAGTGATAACATTGTATGTTTAATTTAAATGTTCATATATTGGCTTCTCTCTGACTTGTATTGTCAGGCTATTTTACTAGGTTGAAAGTTCTAATTAGGATAAATTCTTATCATTCTATTCAGTCTTTGTACCTTCATATTCCTGTCTCTCTTTTCTATTAGCAAATCGACAGATTAATTTTACCTAATGTTACCATATTTCTCTTGCCAAGATATCAGAACAACAATCTAACAGAAGCTTAAGTATGCTTAAGAAGACAATGAGACCAAATGTTTAAAATTAGAACTGCCCTAGAAGATGCAAAACACACCTTTTCCTCTGTTTGAAATGCTGCGATTTTCTTATCCTCACATATATCTCTTAGCTGTTCTAAGCACCTCCCCCTACCGTCCCACAGCATATCAGCTGCTAGGTGTAGCTTAACTAATTTAAATACCATGTTGAGGCCTGCTGTGCACCAACTACTCTCTGATTCACAAACATGGTTCCAATACAGACTGTTTTGAAGATGTAGGTTTTGGAATTATAGAATCCTCTATAAACTCTTCTAAAGTGCATGTAAACCTGGTCAGATTTAAATGCTTTTCCTCTCTCTCCCGTTAATTTATTCATCTCGCTCTACAAACATCTATGGGGTGCCAGGGGCTATGGTGGGCCCTGAGTACAAAGATGAAGAGAACCCAATATACCCAACAGTCTGGAGGAGGAGAGACAGTAAAACACATTAAACAAACAATTATGGCCATGTTAATTATAATTCAGTGATAAGAAGTACAGTAATAGTTTAGTAACCACTAAATACTAATTACTATTGGTAATAGTAATAACTGAACAAGAAGTTATGGCAAGGCACAAGAGGGAGAAATTGCCTGGAGAAGGATGGTGTTGCGAGAACGTCTCTCCAAGGAGTTACCATTGGAATGGAATCTTGACAGTTAGGCAGTTTGCTAAGTGCATGAGACAGGAGAGTGCAGAAGGAAACAAACGGCTTAACTGAGGAACTGAAATGCATTCAGAACTGCTGAGTGAGGTGTGAAATTATAATGATAGATCCAGATCATAAACGTGCTTGCAAGGAACATCCCACAAAGCAGTCTCCTGAAGGACAGGTGCAAAGGACTTTTGGAGTCGGCCCTGGGTAGACTATGAGAGAGAGGGAGAAAGAGAATTGTGGCAGCTTTCAACGCCTTCCTTCTAGACTCAAGTATCCAAAGCTGCCCTGCTTTCCCCTTTCTAAAACTGATCCTTCAGTGATTTCTTTTATCATGTGCCCCCCTCCTCTCCATTAGCCTTCTAATAGCTTGAGCTACTTTGAATCAGATTTTTGTCACTCTCTGGTGCACTGACTAATGATGAGGTCTCCATTGACCCCTCTTCTTCCAGAAATGCCCATAGTCCCCCACCCTATATAGAAAGAGAGGCTCTTCCCAAAGTTCCCATTTGTCATAGTAAACCCCTGTCCAAAAATTCCATACCTAAACAAACATAAAACATAAACACATACACACACACACACACAAAGCAAACACCTTTTACTTAAGAAAAAGCAGCAGCTGTTCTTAGAAGTAGACCACTAACAACCAAAAGTAACAGCTGTGGCATGGATAACCCTGATTATTTGCTCAAACTGCTATGCCAGTTGCACAATAGAGCAAACGGAACTACAATTGTAACTCCAAACATCAAGCAGACAGGATATAGAGTCACTGCTGTCTGTGAGTCTTTTTCATTTTGTCCACCTGTTTGAAGATGGCAGAGACTCAACTTAGAAGGTTAAATTTGTGGTCTTTATTTCCACCACACTAGTAGCATGATCAGATGTGCATTTAAGTCAGATTTTTCTGGTTTGCTGCTTGGGAAATCCCTGCACTGTAATTCTTCAAAGTGAGTGTAAAGTGAGTTTATCCAGTGTGTGGTTAGAAGAATTAGAAACCATGCTGATTTCCTAAAACACACACACACGCGCACACACACACACACGAATATATATAAAAACATCAAATTAAGGGCAACTGCATCAGTTCTCTAGGGCCAAGAGCAACTGCTCTAAAAAGTTCCCCAGAAAAGAATTCAGTTTCTATTCACTTAGAAGGAAATAGGTGGTCTCTGTCAATATGAGGGGCCAAATTGGAAAGACTTTGGCAAGCCAAGTGCTGAGTTGCTGGACTGAACTGACTGGAGCCTGGCTGTCTCCAGCCCTGGGCAGATAACACTGGCTTCAGGTTCTAGAGGCATTTTGAGGGCAAACCCCAAAGAGGCTGTATTCCTGTAATCTGGCCTGAGTGTTCTCACAGCACAGAGGGAGACTATCTCTGACTTGCCAATCTCCATCTGAAAAAGCAAACCCCGTTGGCAGCAGCCTCTGCTCCCAAGGATTCTGGGAGAAGATCCAGACAGAAGCACTTTATGTGGGGCAAAGGAGGTACCACTTCAGCATCCTATTTCCTCTCCTGGCAGACAGACATTTTTCTATTTGTCTGTTGTAGAAACTAGAACTGGATCATGTGCCTAGGACATCTAAAAGATGGAAATCAGTGACTGAGGGAAAAACTGCAAAGGTTGTGAGGGGGCCAGGAAGAGAGGAGGGAGAGCAGAGAAAACTCTAATTCAGGTACCAGTGCAAATCCCATGGGTCTGGCTAATACTGACAAGGAGCCTCTAGTGGGAGGCTGAGATGGGGCCAGCTTGCACAGGGGACTCCCATTAGCAGAGAAAAGTTTCTGGTTTTGGAATTGTTGGCATCATCTGCCATATTTGGGGTGAAAATCTTCTATTTTTACCTAAGGATGAAATGGTTACCTTTTGGATGGCAAGAGAACACTAAAACGGCGATTGCAACAAAAACCCATTCTTGCTGGTTGGCCATATGAAAGCTCTTGCTCCTCAGTCTCAGACTACTCTTGGATCTCTCACATATCCCTAAACCTGGCCAATGTATACCAGCTACAAAGCTTTTATTTGTTAAAAATGACATTGTTACTATTTTCTAACTGTATATGCTCCTTGGAGAGAAAAAAATCAAAGAAATATAGAAAAGTACAATATTAAAAGTGAAAACAATCCAAAAGTTCAACTGCTGCATACATTTTTGCAAATCATCTTTCCATTCGCCTTTCTTTCCTTTGCTGAATCCTTTTTGCTCCCAAACGTTTATTGAACATTTACTTGTTCAGCATTCCCCAACCTTTTGTGCCAGGGACTGGTTTCATGGAAGATAATTTTTCCATGGATGGGGGTGGGGGTAGGAGTTGGGGGATGGTTATCAGGATGATTCAAGCATTTATTGTGAACTTTATTTCTATTATTATTACATTATAATATATAATGACATAATAATACAACTCACCATAATGTAGATTCAGTGGGACCCGTGAGCTTGTTTTCCTGCAACTAGATGGTCCCATCTGAGAGTGATGGGAAACAGTGACAGATCATCAGGTATTAGATTCTCATAAGGAGTGCACAACCTAGATCCCTTGCATGCACGGTTCACAATAGGTTCCAACGATGATCTAATATCATGGCTGATCTGACAGGAAGTGGAGCTCAGGAGGTAATGTGAGTGATGGGGAATAACTGTAAATATGGATGAAGTTTTGCTTACTCGCCTGCCACTCCACTCACCTCCTCCTGTGGGATCTGGTTCCTAATGGGCCATGCACCAGTATTGGTCCATTGCCCTGGAGTTGGGGACTCCTGTAGTAGTTGACAGGCACTGCAGATTCCAATGTCTGTGCAAGAGAGAAAAGTGTCTGTCCTCATACCGTAGAACCTATGTCCTCCACCTCTCTGGGCATAAACACTTACATGCATTATATGCATATATATATGCATATAATTATTAAAAATGTGTTGGATCAACATATAATTTTACACAGAATTGTTTTAAAATCAGCATGTAACCTATTTATTTCTCCTTTCAAGAATAGATAATGACCATTTTGAAAATATATATCACCATGTTAATGGCTCCAAAATGAAATCATTCATTGAATGAACATTTTATTCATTCATTTGGCACAAGTACTACACTTTTGTCCAAAAAGGCCATGCCACTTCAAGCAAGCAATAATGACATATAGAAAATCTTGTGCACCACATCGAGTTTACTATTGTCTTTCAACCAAATTTATACTGATTTTGTTTCACATTCATGTTTTGTGTTTTTCCTTATGGAATCAAATTTATCCATCTTTTCTTTCATAGTTTCTTTTTTATGATGTTTGGAAAGGCTTTTCCTGTCATAAAATTATTTTAAATGATACTTTCTTCTAACACTTTTAAGTTATTTATATGTGTATTCAAACCTTTGATCCATCTGGAATTTAATTTAGTGTAAGGATTTACATAAGGATACAGATTTATTCTTTTCTAAATATACTCAAAAATTATTATTTCAAAGGACTGTTTTTATGCGTAGGCTGCATGCTTCATGGTGTAATTTTGTATTTCTTCCACATGCACACTGATGCTAGAAATTCCACTGCTAGAGACTGGCTTTTCATCCTTCATTAAAATATAAACATCCTATGGAGAGGAAATACCTCAAGGTTTGGCAGTTCTTCCTTTCACTCAGTGTAAACTGAGACTTTGCAAGAGCAGTGCAGGACATATGGAATGGTTTTGGAGTGAGGACATGGAAGGTACAGTATTTCCGGAGGAAAAAAAAACTCCAAAAAGAGAATTTGGCATAGCTAGAATATGGAACCAGTGACAGAAAATGATGGGCGATGGGGCCAAATGAGAAGGCAAAAGCCAGACTCTTGGTAGATCTTGTATCTATTTTAAGAGGACTAGACTTTCTGTGACCTGGGTGGGGGCAAGGAGCCATGGAAATGCTTAAACACAGCAAAAATAGGGCAGATTTAGGTTAAGGGTAGATAATTCTGATGGCTTTGTAGCTCATCTATTTGGAAGCAAAAAGAAGAAAGCACTTAGGAGGCTGTGGAAGTTGACAAATTAAGAAATAACAAAGAGGCAATGAATACAGGTTTTGGCAATAATAGATGGCAGTGAGCCAAGGGATTTGAGAAATATTTATGTGGAAAAATTAGTAGGTGAGTGTAAAGAAAGAGGGGGGACAAGGATGATGCCCAGATTTGTAGCTTGTGACCAGGTGGACAGTGGCACCAACTTAATGAAACAAAGCATGCAAAAATGATTAACAAGTAGTTCCCAAGCAAATGCAAATTAAATTTGCACACACACCTAAATGGCTAAAATGTAAAAAGACTTCCTTTAGCAATACTAAGTGTTAGTAAGGACGGAGAAATGGGAACTCATGTATGCTATTGATAGTGTTGATAGTGTGTAAGTTGGCATACACTTTAGAAAAGCATTTGGAAATATCTACTAAGGTCAACTTATGTGTAACCTTGAGCCAGCAATTCCATTTTGGCCATATAGCTAGCAGAAATCTGTACATATATTTGCTAAAAACATGTATAATAAATGTATAGCTTCATTATGCTTAATAGCCTCATACTTAACCAAAAACCCTATCAGTAGTTGACTAAAAATAAATAAATTGTGGTTTGTTAATACAGTAGAATATCATATATTTATGAGATGAACATGCTACAGCTATATACAACAACATGGATGAATCTCATAATATTGTGCTAAAGAAGCCAGACACAGGGAACGTATTATATGATTCCATTTATAGAACATTCAAAATCAAGCAAAACTAATCTATGTTATTAGAAATCAAGATAGTGTCACTTTTAGAGTGGGGAAGATAAAAACGAAAAGGGGTATGGGGGTGCTACAAGCTACTGGTTATGTCTTAGCTTGATGTGGGGTCTGCTTATACAAGTGTGTGCACTTTCTGGATATTCATCAAGTCATGCCCTTAAGATTTGTACTACCCCTAGTGTTGCAGGAAGTCAGGGACCCCAAACGGAGGGACCAGCTGAAGCCGTGGCAGAAGAACATAAATTGTGAAGATTTCATGGACATGTATTAGTTCCGCAAATTAATACTTTTATAATTTCTTACACCTGTCTTTACTGTAATCTCTGAACATAAATTGTGAAGATTTCATGGACACTTATCACTTCCCCAATGAATATCTTTGCAATTTCTTTTGCCTGTCTTTACTTTAATCTCTTAATCCCATCATCTTGTTTGTAAACTGAGGAATATGAATGTCACCTTAGGACCCTGTGATTGTATCAACTGCACAAATTGTTTGTAGAGCATGTGTGTTTGAATATGAAATCTGGGCATCTTTAAAAAAGAACAGGATAACAGGGATGTTCAGGGAACAAGAGAGGTAACTTTGAACTGGCCGCCAGTGAGCCAGACGGAAACAGAGCTATATTCCTCCTCTTTCATAAGCAAATAGGAGAAATATCGCTGAATTCTTTTTCTCAGCAAGGAACATCCCTGAGAAAGAGAATGAGCCCTGAAGGTAGGCCTATAGACGGCCCCTTTTTAAGGCATCCTGTCTTTTATGGTTGAAGCCCATGGGATGAAATAAGCCTCGGTCTCCTATAGTACTCCCAGGCTTACTAGGATGGGAAAATTCCATCCTAGTAAGGAATTTACTGACCTGTGGTCAGACAGGTTACCTGCTCTCAAACCCTGTTTCCTGATAAGATGTTATCAAAGACAATGCGAGCCAAAACTTCATTAGCAATTTTAATTTCTCCTCATCCGGTGGTCCTGTGATCTAGCCCTGCCTTCATTTGCTTTGTGATATTGTATTATCTTGTGATGTATGTGATCTCTGTGACTCACACCTATTCATGCTCTCCCTCCCCTTTTGAACATCGCTAATAAAAACTTGCTGGTTTTACGGCTCAGGGAACATTACGGATCCTGTCGACATGTGACGTCTCCCCTGGACACCCAGCTTTAAATTTCTCTCTATTGTGCTCTTTCCCTTTATTTCTCAACCCAGCCGAGACGCTTAGGAAATAGAAAAGAACCCACGTTAAACATTGGGAGCAGGTTCTCCCGATACTCTAGCCTGTATGTTATATTTGAATAAAAAATCTAATCAATTCTGATATGGTTTTACTGTATCCCCACTCAAATCTTGAATTGTAGCTCCCATAATTCCCACAGTCATGAGAGGGACCTGGTGGGAGGTAATTGAATCATAGGAGTGGGTCTTTCCCATGCTGTTCTCATGATAGTGAATAAGTCTCATGAGATCTGATGGTTTTATAATGGAGAGTTTCCCTGCACATGCTCTCTCTTGCCTGCCACCATGTAAGACATAACTTTGCTCCTCCTTTGCCTTCCACCATGATTGTGAGGCCTTTCTAGTCACATGGAACTGTGAGTCCATTAAACCTCTTTTTCTTTATAAATTGCCCAATCTCGGGTATGTCTTTATTAGCAGCATGAGAACAGACTAATACAATTCCTTATGAAATACAGTGTATGAATAATTAGTTCAGTTTGGCATATGTTGGACATTGAGGTGAACCATCAGACAAATAGATCACTGGGTGCATGTGTCTGAATCTCAGGGCAGGAGTGAAAGGCAGCAGATAAGGAATCTTAGCCACACTGTGGGAGGAGATTGTGAATGAAAGCAGATGGCCTTGGATATAACTCTGGAGAATATGAGCACTTAAAGTATGGGCAGAAGAATTCTGAATTTCTGTTTACTCATTTTATTAAAATAAAGCCATCAATACCTGTTTAATAGAATTAAATGTGTGAAAATAAAACAAGTGAATGTGTCTACCTGTTATTGTGTGTTTTTCCCTTATTCTCCTTCTATATGCGTATAAGCTCATGACACTCTCTTTCCTGAAGGCAAATGCAAAAATAAAAATTACGTTGTATACAGTGCCAGAAAATGATCTAATGGGAATCTGGCCTGAAGACGGTTCTTGATTTTGAACAATTTACAGTTGTTAATGTCAGTAATTCTCGAATTCATATTTACTATATTATGCAAAAGTATCCAATAACTGGACTCACAGATAACCCAGAATCAAACAATTTTCATATGAGAAAATGGAAAGCCTGACTAAAATAAAGAAAGAAAGAGTTGAACTATGCATTGAGAAACTAGATGGATTATCAGTAGAATCTTCCAGGCATCAAGGTGGCACTAGGGTCACCACTACTGCTTAATAGGCCTTGGAGGACTGAATGAATTCCTGGGCACTGCAAAAGGTGATATTATGCCTTGGGGTAGATTTGTCCATTAAGGACCAGTTAGGTGGGAAATTCTGTGTTTGGAAGTGGAATTGTTAAACCACCTCTCTGAATGGTATACTTTCTGTACTTCATTAAGTTGAGGGGGATGGGAGGGAAGAAACTGCAAAAGGTATTTTGCTAGTGCATGCTAGGAAATTTAAGCTTATCCATTGACTAGTTAAAATAGACTTTAAATCAAAAGGAGGGAAAAAAATGACAAAGAAAAGCATCACATAATGATAAAGGGTTCAATTCAGCAAAACTATTTATCCTAAATATGTATGCACCCAACATTGGAACACCCAGATTCATAAAACAAGTACTAGACCTATAAAAAAGACACAGATGTCCACACGATAGTAGTGGGGGAATTCAACACTTTACTTGACAGATCATCAAAGCAGAAAACTAACTAATTCTGGACTTAAATTCAAGACCAATAGACATCTACAGAACATTCAACTCAACAACCAAAGAATATATGTTCTTACCAACTGCACACAGAACATACTCTGAGGTTGATGACATGCTTGGCTGTAAAGCAAATCTCCATACATTCAAAAAAATTGAAATTATACCAACCATACTCTCAGACCACAGTGAAAGAAAAATGGAAATCAATACCAAGAGAATCTCCTAAAAATCACAAAAATTACATAGAAATTAAACAACTTGCTACCGAATGACTTTTGCAAACACAACGAAATTAAGACAGAAATCCAAAATTTCTTTGAAATAAATTAAAACACAGATACAACATACCAAAATCTCTAGGATGCAGCAAAACCAGTGTCAAGGGGAAAGTTTATAGTGCTAAACACCCATGTCAAGAAGTTTAAAAGATCTCAAATTAACAATCTAATATCACCCCTAGAGGAACTAGAAAAACAATAACAAACTAAAAGACCTCAAAGCTGACAGAAAATAACTAAAATTAGAGAACTGAATGAAACTGAGAGCGAAAAATCTATACAAAGGAGCAACAAAACAAAAAAAATTTGGTAAACCACAATGAGATACCATCTCACACCAGTTAGAATGGCGATCATTAAAAAGTCAGGAAAAAACAGATGCTGGAGAGAATGTGGAGAAATAGGAAGACTTTTACACTGTTGGTGGGACTGTAAACTAGTTTAGCCATTGTGGAAGACAGTGTGGTGATTCCTCAAGGATCTAGAACAGGAAATACCATTTGACCCAGCCATCCCATTACTGGGTATATACCTAAAGGATTATAAATCATGCTGCTATAAAGACATGTGCACACGTGTGTTTACTGCTGCACTATTCACAATAGCAAAGACTTGAAACTAACCCAAATGTCCATCAATGAGAGACTGGATTAAGAAAATATGGCACATATACATCATGGAATACTATGCAGCCGTAAAAAAGGATGAGTTCACGTCCTTTTTAGGGACATGGATGAAACTGGAAACCATCATTCTGAGCAAACTATCGCAAGGACAGAAAACCAAACACCACATGTTCTCACTTATAGGTGGGAATTGAACAATGAGAACACTTGGACAGAGGATGGGGAACATCACACACTGGGGCCTGTCATGGGGTAGGAGAGAGGGGAGGGATAGCATTAGGAGATACACCTAATGTAAATTATGAGTTAATAGGTGCAGCACATCAACATGGCACATGTATACATATGTAACAAACCTGCACATTGTGCACATGTACCCTAGAACTTAAAGTTTAATAAAAAGTTCATTAAATTTGAAAAAAAGATAAACAAGGTTGATTAATCAATGCCTAGATTAATAAAGAAAAAGAGAGAAGATTCAAATAAGCACAATCAGAAACAACAAAGATGACATTATAACTGATCCCACAGAAATACAAAAGATCCTCAAAGATAATTATGAACACCTCTATGCACACGAACTAGAAAGTCTAGAAGAAATAGATAAAGTCCTGGAAACAAACAGCCTCCCAAGAATGAATCAGGAAGAAACTGAAACCCTGAACAGACCAATATCAAGTTCCAATGTTGAATCAGTAATAAAAAAAACCCACTAAACAAAAAAATCCCTAGACCAGATGGATTGACAGTCAAATTCTACCAGGCATACAAAGAAGAGCTGGTATCCTGATACCAATATGACAAAGACACAACGAAAAAATAAAACTACAAGCTATTATTCTGGATGAATATAGACACAAAAATCCTCAGCAAAATACTAGCAAACCAAATCTAGCAGCACATCAAAAAGTTAATTTACCACAATCAAGTAAGCTTTATTCCTGAAATACAAAGTTGCTTTAACATACACAAATCAATAAATATGATTCACCACAGAATCAAAAACAAAAACCATAAGATCATCAAAATAGACACAGAAAAAGCTTTCGATAAAATCCAACATCCTTTCATAATAAAAACCCTTAACAAACTAGCTGTCAGAGAAACATACCTCAAAATAGTAAGAGCCATCTATGACAAACCCATTGCCAAAACCATAATGACCAGGCAAACACTTAAAACATTCTCCTTAAGAATAAGAACAAGATAAGAATGCCCACTGTCACCACTTCTATTGAACATAGTACTGGAAGTCCTAGCCAGAGCAATTGGGCAAGAAAAAAATAAAAGGCATCCAAATAGGAAAAGAAGACCTCAAACTATCTCTCTTCACTGAGAATGTGATTCTAGATCTAAAAAACTCTGAAGACTCCACCAAAAGGCTCCTAGAACTTCAGTAAAGTTTCAGGATACAAAATTCAATGTAGAAAATCAGTTGCATTTCTCTACACCAATAACTCAAGCTGAGAGCCAAATCAAGAATGCAAGCCAATTTACAGTAGCCACTAAATAAATAAATAAACAAATAAATAAATAAATAAATACCTAGGAATACATCTAACCAAGCAGGTGAAAGATCTCTACAAGGAAAACTACAAAACACTGGTGAAAGAAATCACAATGACAAAAAGAAATGGAAAAACAATCCATGTTCATGGGTTGGAAGAATCAATATCATTAAAATGGCCATATTGCCCAAAGCAGTCTACTGATTCAAGGCTATTCTTATCAAACTACCAAAGTCATTTTCACAGAACAGGAAAAAAGTATTCCAAAATTCATATGGAACCGAAAAACAACCAGCATAACCAAAGCAATCCTAAGCAAAATGAACAAAGCCAGAGGCATCCCATTACCTGATTTGAAACTACACTATAAGGCTACAGTAGCCAAAAACAATTTGGTACTGGTACAAAAATAGACACATAGACCAATGGAAAAGAATAGAGAACCCAGAAATAAAGCTGTGCACCTTTAGCCATCTGATCTTTGACAAAGCTGACAAAAATAAACAGTGGGAAAAGGACATTCTATTCAATAAATGGTGCTAGGATAACTGGCTATCCATAGGCAGAAGAATGAACTTGTACACCTACCTTTCACTATATACAAAAATTAACACGAGATGGATCAAAGACTTAAATGTATGATATCAAACTATAAAAAATCCTAGAAGTAAACCTAGGAAATATTATTCTGGACATAGACCTTGGAATAGAATTTATTACTAAGTCTCCAAAAGCAATGCAAAAAGAAAAAGGACAAGAAGGACCTAATTTAAAGCAATTCAATAAGCAAAAGACAAATACCCCAATTAAAAAGTGGGCAAAGAAGGCCAGGCACGGTGGCTTATATCTGTAATCCCAGCACTCTGGAAGGCCAAGGCAGGTGGATCACAAGGTCAAGAGATGGAGACCATCCTGGCCAACATGGTGAAATCCTGTCTCTACTAAAAATACAAAACTCAGCTGGGCTTGGTGGTGCGTGCTTGTAATTCCAGCTATTCGGGTGGCTGAGGCAGGAGAATCACTTGAACCCAGGAGGCAGAGGCTGCAGTGAATCGAGATCATGCCACTGCACTCCAGCCTGCCAACAGACTGAGACTCTGTCTCAGAAAACAAAAACAAACAAACAAACAAAAATGTAGGCAAAGGATACGAATGACATCTCAAAATAAGACAGACAAGTGGCCAAGAAACATTTGAAAGGTGCTCAACAGCACTAATCATCGGAGAAATGCAAATCAAAACCACATCGACATACTATCTCACACCAGTCAGAATGTCTGTTATCAAAGAGTCAAAAAATAATTTGTTAATGGGGCTATGAAGAAAACGGAATGCTTATACACTGTTGGTGGGAATGTAAGTTAGTTCAGAGACCATGGAAAGCAGTTTGCAGATTTCTCAAAGAACTAAAAACAAAACTATCATTTGACTAAGCAATCCCATTAGTGGGTATATATCCAAAGAAAAATAAATCTTTCTACCCAAAAGACACATGCACTCGTATATTCATTGCAGTACTATTCACAGCAGCAAAGACATGAAATCAACGTAAGTGCCCATCAACAGCTGGCTAGATTAAGAAAATGTGGTACAAATACACTATGGAATACTATGTAGCCATGAAACAGAATGAAAGTATGTCCTTTGCAGCAACATGGGTGCAACTGGAGGTCATTATCCTAAACAAATTAACACAGGAACAGAAAACCAAATACTGCATGTTCTCGCTTATAAGTGGGAGTTAAATATTGGGTTCACATGGAGATAAAAACAGAAACAGTAGACACTGGAGACTACTAGGTGGGGGGTCAGGAGGGGAGGGTTGAAAAACTACCCATTGGGCACTATGCTTACTATCTGGATGACATTAATTGTACCTCATACTTCAGCATTATGCAATATACCCATATAACAAACTTGTGCATCTACCCCCTGAATCTAAAATGAAAAAGGAAAAAAGAAAAGACCACTTAATTCATCTCCCATATAGGAAAGATACTATAAAAACAAACAAAAACTACAATGAATCCAATACTGGTGCATAACACATTCCATTATGAAACTATAAGAAAGAATTACTTTCTATGCAGCAGAAATGGTGCTCGTTATTTCTGCCTAAATTTTAAAGATAAGGAAATTGAAGCTCATAGAGTTTAAGTGAGTTACTCAAAGTCATATCCAAGTCTATTTGATCTATTGCCTCTGCAAAAGCTTTGATAAAGCTTTGGGGTCTATGCAATTCTCACACTAAGCGGATATAGTATAGACTAGGTTCTGACTTTCTTATACTAGGTACAATCCTTGCTTAATGTGCCAAACAAATGGTATGGAAGAATCACCTCTGTGGCATAGACTGACTAGGTGTTCACCTAACCTATTTCCTCTTACTCCTGGGAAGGCAGCCAGATTGTATTTACCAAGCTCTTTGCAGTGAATTGTGGTCCTATGATTTTCTAGGCAATAGAAGATCAGTGGATGTGACGTTTTCTACCTCCAAGCCTAGCCCAAGAGCAACAGAATAGAAGAAAATTAGATCTCTCAATCACTTCTCAGAGAAGAGACATACTGGTGTTAAGAATACCCATTTAGTTTTGACTTGCACGAAAAAAAAAATACCTTCTATTTTTTTAAACTACTGAGATTTGGGGATTTATCTATTATGGTAATCAGAATAACCTTGGAGGCCTTTTCCTTGGTTTCACACTAAGTGGTCCTGTGATTGATATCAACAACTATTAATTAAGGTGGCAGCTGGATCAAGTTGGTGAGGGCTGCCAATGCCTTCCTCAAGACAGGAATCAAATTTACTGTAAATTATGTGAAAGTCCTTCAAAACTGAAATCGAAATTCAATAATTATAAAGAATACAGTTAGGAGCAAGCATGAACATACTCAAATATATGATGAGAAAAATTGACTAACCGCTGTTCTTCCTGCAAAAAAAAGAAAAAGAAAAAAAAACCTCACAGTCAAAATGTAACACAAATCGGACATAAATAAGTAACAATGTTGCTAGTTTAGATGCAATTATTGGTAAATAGACACGCAAAAACATATACCCAAGATACATGAAGAAGAGTCACATTAATACAGGAATTTGGGGTGGGGGGGTCCTTTTAAAATAGGAGAACCTATTATCCACAGGTAAAATCAGTCATGGGTGTCATCAAAAAAGCAGTGTGAAACTAGATTGGATAGCATTAGGTTTTTAGTATAATTGACCCTTCCTTTGCCTGTGACTCCACGTGAGGAATTGGTGATGGGCAGTATGACCATGTGTCCCACTTTGCCCAGGTTAGTCCCAGTTTGTGACTACTGTGCCCCCTTTCTTTCTCCAGAATGCCCCAGTTTGAATGATAAATTATACAAAAATTATATAATTCCCTTGCTTGGGGACAAACTGTGGGAGCTCAGTACAGACTTCGCTCTCCACTCCCAACTGCTGATGCTCATGTGAGGCTACCAGTATCACAAATACTACCATGAAAGTAAGGTTGATGAAGTAGAAAACATTTTCCGTCCCTGTCAACTCTATGTAATGGCTATTTGATTACAGATTTGGATGAGATCCATACACTGTCACCCTTCCCCTGTGCTCCACTCCCATGAGAGAATAGATGAATAGAAGGGAAGCCGTCTCTTAAATGCAGGAGACAAGTTACATTGTTACAAATCCAAAATGGACATAGCAGATAAGTATCCTCTATTATATTTAATCATTGCCAGAATGAAAAACAACAGACCAATGATATTAAAATGAAAAATCATCATTTTAGTTGGATTTTCCCCAAATTTTACCTGGATCTAAATAACTGTATACCATATGGCATTGAGTTAATAGCAACAGACATTTCACAAAACGTGTATATTACAGGGCACACTGGGATATAATTCTGAGCGATGCTTTGTCTCTTATTTGGGGGTGGATTCTGTGAAGGAGGAGGCAAGTGATGAAAACTCCTCTGAAATATCTCACATGCTAAAGGTACCATAGTCATTGCTATGGCTCTGATTCTCAATCTGAGCTTTCCATAGCCCTGGAGAACTCCAGGTAACAATAAACATGATGTATCTTTTTAGGAGATTCAATTTCACTTGGTGTTAATAATTTTAACTTTTTTATATTTGAATAAACTTGAATATATTATTAAATGGAATGCAAAACATACATGGATTTTTAAGATTAAAAAGATGAGCTCCTAAATAATCTCTCCCATTTCTGTTGTTGTGATTCTCCTCATGTCTTCTGAATACCAGGGTGGAAAAATTAGAAAAGTGCTACTCTAAGATAAAGCACATTAGGGCCCTGATCATCCAATCATCTGTTTGTTACCATGGTCCCAAACTTAATGGGCTATAATATAGCCTGGGGGTTAAGACCACAGGCTCTGATATTGAGCAGACCTGAGTTTTATCCAGGCTGTGCCATGTACTATCTCTGAAACCTTACATGAATGTGAAATAGGGGTAATGATTGCCATAGTATTTTAACTATTAAAGAATGTATGTAAGTTGCTCAACACAATACCTAGCACATAGTAAGCACTCCACAATTGTTCATGAGTATTGTTTCTTGAGAGGTCTCCTGGCCCTATTCATCGGAACTCTATGATCACCTAGTCTGTACAATTTTGTTCCAGAAAGTATAAAAAGAGACATAGAAAAGTTGCAAGTGATCCTGAGAAAAAAAGCAACAACAAAGGCTTTTTAAAAAGCTGGGAAGCTGTAAATAAAGATGAAAGGAGCTGGAGTGTTTTTAGCTCAGAGAAAAAGGAAGCCAAAAAGTGACAATAGCATCCAAGTGTAAGAATCATTAAGAGAATGCAGCTGACAGGTTGTTTTCCATTTCAACAGGGGTTAGCACACATAAATATTACAGCAAAATAACTTGATTTAACACAACTAAGAACGTTTTTTTCAGGGAGAGTGACAATACTAACATGGCATCCTAGAGAGGATATGGATGTGTCAACCTTGGTGCACCTAAAAATATCCTGGCTAATTTAGGTGAAGATCTGGTTGTGGCTGCCCTGGCTGACCTTTTGAATATAAGTCTCAGAGATAAGTTTTCAAACAGCTCAGGGACACAGTTTTTGGTAAATGTTCATATCAGACTCTGTATCATAGGGCAAAGAGATGTATCCAGTCTTTTTGAGAGACATTTATAAAAATTAATGTGACATATAATCAGAAGAATAGTCTTAATTTTGTAATATTAATGATGGTAATGTTGATAACAATGCTAACATTTTTAAGTACTTAACTACATGAAAGATTCTATTCTAAATATGTTATGTATCTTATCTCTTGGTGTTTCAATAATTAGCATTTGCACTTAATTACATGAACTCTTCCAATCCAGGTGTGCCTTGGACCTTTTAGTTTAAATCTACCCAGAGGTGAATGCATGATGAAAGACACCCCACCTAACCAAATTCTACCCATCTTTCTTTGCCAAGCTTAAATTGTTACTTCTCTGTGAGAGCAGTCTGACTTTCTCTAGTTATTTTTTTTTCTCTGAACTCACAACACTTATCCTCAATACCATTCAGAGGGACTTAATCATATCATTACTTTGAGGTATTTGTGCTGTTGTTTTACTTGGCTATTCAACTCTTATCCCTTTGGTTAACTCTTCATGGAGGCATGTCATATCTCCCAAACCTTATTGTGAAATCTCCAGGTGAACTAACTGTAGTAGTCATATATGTTGGTTTCTTTGGCTGTACAGCATTCATTTCCCTACTTTGGTAACAGCAACCTTTTTTTTCTTTTGAAAAATAATCTCTCTGTTCCAAGATGGCTGAATAGGAACAGCTCTGGTCTACAGCTCCCAGCATGATTGATGCAGAAGATGGGGGATTTGTGCATTTCCAACTGAGGTACCTGGTTTATCTCATTGGGACTGGTTGGACAGTGGGTGCAGTCCATGGAGGGTAAGCCAAAGCAGGGCGGGGCATTGTCTCACCTGGGAAGTGCAAGGAGTCAGGGGATTTCCCTTTCCTAGCCAAGGGAAGCTGTGACAGATGGTACCTGGTAAAATGAGACACTCCCACCCAAATCCTATGCTTTTCCAATGGTCTTAGCAAATGGCACACCAGGAGATTATATCCCACACCTGGGTCTGTGGAACCCACACCCAAGGAGCCTTGCTCGCTGCTAGCACAGTAGTCTGAGATCAACCTGTGAGGCAGCAGCCTGCCTGGGGGAGGGCGTCCACCATTGCTGAGGCTTGAGTAGGTAAACAAAGCATCCAGGGAAGCTCGAACTGGGCAGAGCCCACCACAGTTCAGCAAGGAGAGCTGCCTCTGCAGACTCCACCTCTGAGGGCAGAGCATAGCTGACAAAAGGCAGCAGAACCTTCTGCAGACTTAAACGTCCCTGTCTGACAGCTCTGAAGAGAGCAGTGGTTCTCCCAGGATGGTGTTTGAGCTTGGAGAACAGACAGACTGCTTCCTCAAGTGGGTCCCTGACCCCCGTGTAGTCTAACTGGGCGACATCTCCCAGTAGGGGCTGACAGACACCTCATACAGGTGGGTGCCCCTCTGGGACAAAGCTTCCAGAAGAAGGATCAGGGAGTAATATTTGCTGTTCTGCAATATCTGCTGTCCTGCATCCTCCGCTGGTGATACCCAGAAAAACAAGGTCTGGAGTGGACCTCCAGCAAACTCCAACAGACCAGCTGAGAGACCTGACTGTTGGAAGGAAAACTAACAAACAGAAACGAGTAGCATCAACATCAACAAAAAGGACATCCACACCAAAATCCCATCTGTAGGTCACCGACATCAAAGACCAAAGGTTTTATCTACCAAAGGTAGATGGGGAGAAACCAGAGCAGAAAAACTGAGAATCCTAAAAACCAGAGCACCTCTTCTCCTCCAAAGGATTGTAGCTCCTCGCCAGCAACAGAACAAAGCTGGACAGAGAATAACTTTGATGAGCTGACAGAAGCTCATCAGATGGTACCTGGAAGAACGGTAATAGTAGGTCGGTAATAACAAACTTCTCCAAGCTAAAGGAGGATGTGTGAACCCATCACAAGGAAGCTAAAAACCTGGAAAAAAATATTAGATGAATGGCTAACTAGAATAAACAGTGTAGAGAAGACTTAAATGACCTGATGGAGCTGAAAACCATGGCACAAGAACTATGTGAGGCATGCAAAAGCTTCAATAGCCAATGTGATCAAGTGGAAGAAAGGGTATCTGTCATTAAAGATCAAATTAATGAAATAAAGTGTGAAGAGAAGTTTAGAGAAAAAAGAGTAAAAAGAAACAAACAAAACCTCCAAGAAATATGGGACTATGTGAAAAGACCAAATCCATGTTTGATTGTTGTACCTGAAAGTGACAGGGAGAATGGAACCAAGTTGGAAAACACTCTTCAGGATGTTATCCAGGAGAACTTCCCCAACATAGCAAGGCAGGCCAACATTCAAATTCAGGAAATACAGAGAACACCATAAAGATACTCCTCGAGAAGAGCAAGCCCAAGACACATAATTGTCATATTCACCAAGGTTGAAATGAAGGAAAAAATGTTAAGG
>NW_012116944.1:1303089-1304595 GCF_000951035.1 Colobus angolensis palliatus
CCATCAGACTAACAACAGATCTCTCGGCAGAAACTCTACAAGCCAGAAGAGAGTGGGGGCCAATATTCAACACTCTTAAAGAAAAGAATTTTCCACCCAGAATTTCATATTCAGCCAAACTAAGCTTCATAAGTGAAGGAGAAACAAAATCCTTTACAGACAAGCAAATGCTGAGAGATTTTGTCACCACCCGGATTGCCTTACAAGAGCTCCTGAAGGTAGCACTAAACATGGAAAGGAATAACGAGTACCAGCCACTGCAAAAACATGCCAACTTATAAAGACCATTGATGCTAGGAAGGAACTGCATCAACTAATGGACAGAATAATCAGCTAGCATCATAATGACGGGATCAAATTCACACACAACAATATTAACCTTAAATGTAAATGGACTAAATGCCCCAACTAAAAGACACAGATTGGCAAATTGAATAAAGAGTCAAGACCCATCAGTGTGCTGTATTCAGGAGACCCATCTCACATGCAGAGACACACATAGGCTCAAAATAAACAGATAGAGGGAGATCTACCAAGCAAATGGGAAGCAAAAAAAGTAGCGGTTGCAATGCTAGTCTCTGATAAAACAGACTTTAAATCAACAAAGATCAAAAGAGACAAAGAAGGCCATTGCATAATGGTAAAGGTATCAATTCAACAAGAAGAGCTAACTATCCTAAATATATATGCACCCAATACGGGAGCACCCAGATTCATAAAGCAAGTCCTTAGAGACTTACAAAGAAACTTAGACTCCCACACAATAAAAATGCGACTCCCACACAATAATAATGGGAGACTTTAACACCCCACTGCCAATACTAGACAGATGAATGAGACAGAAAGTTAACAAGGATATCCAGGAATTGAACTCAGCCCTGCAACAAGCAGACCTAATAAACAGAACTCTACACCACAAATCAACAGAATATACCTTCTTCTCAGGACCACATCACACTTGTTCCAAAATTGACCACATAGTTGGAAGTAAAGCACTCCTCAGCAAATGTAAAAGAATGGAAATCACAACAAACTGACTGTCAGACCACAGTGCAATCAAATTAGGATTAAGAAATTCACTCAAAACCACACAACAACATGGAAACTGAACAACTTGCTCCTGAATGACTACTGGGTAAATAACAAAATAAAGGCAGAAATAAAGATGTTCTTTGAAACCAATGAAAACAAAGACACAACATACCAGAATCTCTGGGACACATTTAAAGCATTTTGTAGAGGGAGATTTATAGCTCTAAATGCCCACAAGAGAAAGCAGGAAAGATCTAACATGGAAACCCTAATATTACAATTAAAAGAACTAGAGAAGCAAGAGCAAACAAATTCAAAGGCTAGCAGAAGGCAAGAAATAACTAAGATCAGAGCAGAACTAAAGGAGATAGAGACACAAGAAAACCCTTCAAAAATCAATGAATCCAGGAGCTGGTTTTTTGAAAAGATCAACAAAATTGATAGATGACTAGCAGGACTAATAAAGAAGAAAAG
>NW_012116944.1:1308499-1344039 GCF_000951035.1 Colobus angolensis palliatus
GTAAAAACCCTAGTAGAAAACCTAAGCAATACCATTCAGGACATAGGCATGGGCAAGGTCTTCATGACTAAAACACCAAAAGCAATGGCAACAGAAGCCAAAATAGACAAATGGTATCTAATTAAACTAAAGAGCTTCTGCACAACCAAAGAAACTACCATCAGAGTGAACAGGGAACCTACAGAATGGGAGAAAATTTTTGCAATCTACCCATCTGACAAAGGGCTCATATCTGGAATCTATAAAGAACTTAAACAAATTTACAAGAAAAAAAAATCAAACAACCCCATCAAAAAGTGGGCAAAGGATATGAACGACACTTCTCAATAGAAGACATTTATGAGGCCAACAGATACATGGAAAAATGCTCATCATCACTGGTCATCAGAGAAATGCAAATCAAAACCACGAGATACTATCTCACACCAGTTAGAAATGCGATCATTAAAATGTCAGGAAAAAACAGATGCTAGAGAGGATGTGGAGATATAGGAACCCTTTTACACTGTTGGTGGGACTGTAAACTAGTTCAACCATTGCGGAAGATAGTGTGGTGATTCCTTAAGGATCTAGAACTAGAAATACCATTTGACCCAGTGATCTCATTACTGGGTATATACCCATAGGATTATAAATCATGCTACTATAACGACACATGCACACGTATGTTTATTGCAGCACTATTCACAATAGCAAAGACTTGGAACCAACCAAAATGTCCATCCATGACAGACTGGATTAAGAAAATGTGGCATACATACACTATGGAATACTATGCAGCCATAAAGAAGGATGCATTCATTTCCTTTGCAGGCACATGGATGCAGCTGGAAACCATTATTCTGAGCAAACCATCACAAGGTCAGAAAGCCAAACACCACATGTTCTCACTCATATATGGGAATTGAACAATGAGAATGCTTGGACATAGGGTGGGAAACATCACACCCCAGGACCTGTTGTGGGGTGGGGGGACAGGGGGAGGGATAGCATTAGGAGAAATACCTAATGTAAATGACGAGTTAATAGGTGCAGCAAACCAACATGGCACATGTATGCCTATGTAACAAACCTGCACATAGTGCATATGTACCCTAGAACTTCAAGTATAATAAAAAAAAGAAAGACATCAATAAAATCCAAAAAGTCAGTAAATAAATATACAAGAAATGAAACACTTAAAAAAAAAAAGAAAAATATTTTCCCTTCTCTCGTGTACAATCTCGATTGGACAATCAGTCAAACCTCTCTGCCCTTCTTTTCCTAAGGTTAAATAAATGACTTAATTAGGCCAGTAGGAATTTCTCTCCAGGAATTTGAAACTTCAACGAAGTATCATAAACATAGGGAAAACAGTTGACTGATTTCAGTGGCAGTGACCTAAGGAAGCTGTCTATCTTCCTTTACCTTGGGCTCTAGATCTACTTCCCTGGCCCAAGACTGCTATTCCAGCCCTTCTTTGAACTACCTGAAAGCCTTGCAATCAGTTAGCCAGACTTTCTGCTGCTGGCAACCTAAGCATACTAACTGTTATAGGGGCAAATCCTCTAATTCTTTGGATGGCCCACAACACAAAGCATAGTACTTGGCGCAAAGTAGGTGTTCATGAGTGATATTTTGAAGAACATAATGGAAAATTGAACACTGACAAAAACAAAGACCAACTATGAAAGCATTTTGTAAATACATAAGAGATATAAAAAATTCTAGTGTAGAGGCCCAGGAATGTGACATTAGTGATAAAATGATTCAATAGTGACTCTACACAATCCTAACATCCATCCTAGCTACTTTTGCTTTGCTTATTAAATCTTTCAGACAGGAAAGCAGCACACTCTACTAAATCCCACTAAAATGCCCCAAACATGCTAGTTTTTTAAATTCTTACATCTAGAACTTATAGCACGTACTGGCCCAGAAGGCCCTCCCTTACCTCCTTTAAGGAATGATAAAGAAATTGATCTGAGCCAGGAAGAATGACACTCACTGGCTCACACCACAGAGGTGTCCTATTTTTCATTTTGAAATGGATTTAGCACAATCATGCAAATGTGTACTACCCAGGGCTGGAAAGAAATGAGGACAGAGCTCAGAGAAGTCAGGCAAAGGTCAAACATGAAACCAAAATAGAAAGCAATACCCACAGCAGTTGTACTGCTACACACATCAGGTAGGCAGCTGGACCGAATGACCTCTAAAGCCTCCTCCAGTTCAAGCATTCTTTGATTCTACTTCTTTTAGTCATTCATGCTTATAACTGTCAGAATCAGCCCCACTAAGAAGCACTGGTAAGTGTAAAAAGACTGTTGAAAATGATGTTTCAACAGTTTTCTTTTAAAAAGAAAGAAACTTCATTAGTCTAGGAGCTGAATTTTTCATTCATTAAACATTTACTAATGACTTGTTATGCACAAATAACTGTGCTAGGAGGAAGGTGAGCAAAGACACAAAGAAAATAATTACAGGTGCTGCCTTTAAGTAGCTAATAATTTACTAAAAATAATGCTAGGCCACTTTGTGCTTTCTGACTAAGACTAGTCATTGTAAACAGCAGCAATTTACAAATTCATCAGTGAAAAATGAAGAAAGCTTCTTGCTCTCAAGGAGCTTTTTATTTCTTTGTTCATTCACTGATTAATTCCACAGTCCTCACTGACTAAGCTCCATACCCTACACTACGTGTCATGGCGACCAATTACCAATATTAACAAGGTGTCTGCCTACAAAGAGCTCAAAAGGAAACGGGGTGACCTATGCCATCTACTTAGTTTTGTTATGCCAGTTCTTAGTCTCTCCAAGTCTGTTCCTCCTGTAGTCACAGTGCCATTCTGATCAGGTTACACACGCCCCCCACCGTACACCCCTCTTATCCTTCCCCTGCTTAACACACTCTGTTGGCTTCCCTTGCTATATAATTCAAATCTGAATGGTCTCTAAATGGCAGGATGGCAACCTCTCATAATCTAATGCAGCCTAGCCTAGACAGATTGCAGTTGATGTAATAAGCAGGATGAAGTATTATCACCAAGCTTAGCACAAATACCCTGTGAGTATTCAGTCATCATCTCTACCCACACAATCCCCAAATCTGGCCAGAATATAGTGAAGATCCAGAATTGATGGCCGTGAATAAATAGATCACAGGCAGCAATGGAGACCAAATGATTTCTGTTTTATTGCTCCAAGGCAAGCACTCTAGCCTCAGTCCAATGGATATGTGGATAGATCCAGACTTAAGAAAGGAGAAAACATGATATCCTAAAAAGATCATTGTGGCAAGGATTTTTATCATGTTTCTAGACCTTTGAAGCATTCTCTGGATAGTTATTTGAGATGTTCTCAGGTCCTCTTAGGCCGCAATTGAAGACTGTGGCGAGATTTTGATCCTTTACAGGAGAGATGTGCTAAACCAAAAATATACTTTAAAGGGACTGACAATATTTATCAAATTCCTTAGAAAACTTATAATTCAGTAAAAATTAAGAACCACAATAGACAAACCAGCTCTATGGGCATAATTCCATTATTGAATTCCAGTTTTCTTTGATAAGAAAGGCAAACTAGGTTCCCAGGTGAGTATACAAGACCAGTGGTTACTGAAATGCTAGCTTACTGAATAATGGAAAACTTTCTCTAAACCGTGGTTTCCTTAGTTATAGTTGGGAATACAAATACTTATTTCACAAGGTTATTGTAAGGATTAAATAAAATAATGTGTGAAAAACACTTGGCACAGTGCTTGAAACTTTGTAGACACCCAAAATGCTGTTCTTGCTGCTGTTATTTACATTTTCCCACTGGGGTGCTACCACATGCCATTTCTATGCACCTGTTTTCCCTCATGAAGAAGAATATTATTCTACATCCTCAGATCTTTTGTAAAAATATAGAATATTAGTGCTGGAAAGAATTTTGGGGAAACTCCAAGAAATAGTATGCCAAGGCCAAAGACTTATTCAAGGTCTCCCAGCTAATTCGTGGCGTAACTATGTCTTGACCTAAGACTTCCGTTTCCTAGTTCGGTGGCTTTTCAGCTGCATTATTATTATCCAAGTTACGAGGGGAACCTCAAATCAATACATTAATATAGTCTTATTGAGCACCTACCTAAAAGATGTAGAGCTGCACTGAAAACTTTGGACAATATAAAAGAAGTATGAGACACATTCTTGCTCCTCTCCTTGCAGACTTCTTTCCTCATTAATTTTATATTAATTTTGAATGCTCCTTTTAATGCTCGTATCTTCAACTATAAGAATAAGAGAATGCAACTGTATACACGAATTCTTAGCTAAGCAGTTTATGGCTGATTATTGCTGCGTGGAAGTTCCATGGTTAGGGTCAGGCATGCATCCATTTACTTTACATACATTGTCCAGTTAAATTTCCCAACAATCCTATTTTATAGATGAAATGAAAAAAGAATGGAGACATGAAGTTACTTGCCCAAGTCTCTCTCTCGGATGCCAAACAAAGCCCCTGTTCCTGCCAAACAGACTCCTTTGAACTTTTTAACTTCAATATTAATCCTTTGAAGCAAAATAAATAAAAAAGGGCAATACCCAAGTGGGATGCATATAAATAGCTTAATTAGTAGACATGTATTCCTCAAATATTTGTTATGTGCCAATTATTTACCAGACTACATCACAAGAGGGTAAAATCTGTGTCACAGCAAACAGCCACAAATGGTGCTTTTTGCACTTTGCCCATACCCTTGCCACAGGAACTCTCACCCATGGGTCTTGCTGTGGTTGTGAGCTAGTCCTTCCAGCTGCCAAGGGCTCAGAGCTGTTGCTTCTTTTGCTGTTTCATCTTCTGGGTGATCAAGCTTGCTGCTCAGGCCACTGTGCCCTTTACCTTTTTAGGCTCTAGAAGTTACCTCAAGGGGGAATGCTTAGTTCACCCAGAATTTAAGCCATTTAGAAAGCCATGTGGACATGTGCTCTGAATGTGCAACCAAAGTGTGAGTGAAAGGCATTTCTCCTTCTTTTAATCTCATTTTGGGCCTTCCTCTAAGCCTGAGGCATGAGTCCCATAGTCTAGACCATGGAAAAGTTGAGTAGCAGATAAAGTGTGGTATTCAAACTCCTTCCTGAGCTTGGCCCGTGGCCAGTAGTTGCTTGAACCTGGAAGAGTTCTTGCCTAGAAGACTCCTCAGGCCTTCTAATAAGTTAGGGGTGGCCCAGCTACAGAGACCTGTGGGTATGACCAATCCTGAGAGTGAAGAATGTTTAGGTTCTCAAAGATTAATCCTGTTGCACTCTCCTATGGAATGTGGAAGTCCTGTGTATGCAAAAGAGAGTGGGACCCCATTCCCTCCAACAAGTTTTCCACTATTTTCACCTGCTAACTGAGGCTCCCAGATTTCTCTTGGTTTTATCCACACATTAAATTCTTCCTCTATCTCCATGTCTGAAACAGTGATTCTGCATATGGTTTGGCTGAGGAATCACCCTCTCCCTATCAAAACAACTTTCATTTGAAATAACATTAATTAGCCTATGGTGAACTGCAACTTAAAGCAAAACAACATATAATGAAACCAATTTTACCACAGGCTAATTGAAATAAACAAGAGTTAAATTCCTACAGCATATTTCTGGTCACAAAAACATCAGCAAACTTCTAAATAAGAACCAAAACACTTCCAGTCTAACACTGAAATAAATATGAGCTATATATACATTGTCATGCAGTTGTATGATTATCATTGAATCTACAAATTTTTACTTGATAATAGTATTTATTTATTTATTTATTCATTCATTCATTTTCTATTCTGCTTTTTCTAGTTCAAGGTCACTGGTGGCCAGACCCTATCCTTGCAGCTCAGGGTTCAAGGCAGAAACCAGCTCTTGCCAGCACATTGTCCCATTACAGGGTGTGCACGCGTGTGTTCTCTCACACCCACACCCACAAACAACACGCCCCCCCCCACACACACACACAGATTAGGACTATTTGGACATGCCAATGATACTAGGAGTCACATCTTTGGGATGTGGGAGAAAACCGGAGTACCTGTAGAAAACCCAGGCAGACGTGGGGAGATCCTGCGAACTCCACACTGACGGTGGTCCCAGCGGGAATTGATTAAAACAATGTTATTTGAAGACCTGCTGTATATATCATTTAAACCTCAAAGGAGCATAATTGCTTAGGTATGAAAACCGAGGCTTCAAAAGGTTAAATGGTTTCCCTGAGGTCACCTAGGTCTTAGGTAAGAGAGCTGGGAGCAGGATGAAAGTCTGACCACAGGCTGGGCACGGTGGCTCAAGCCTGTAATCCCAGCACTTTGGGAGGCCGAGACGGGCGGATCACGAGGTCAGGAAATCGAGACCATCCTGGCTAACACTGTGAAACCTCGTCTCTACTAAAAAATACAAAAAACTAGCCGGGTGAGGTGGCGGGCGCCTGCAGTCCCAGCTACTCGGGAGGCTGAGGCAGGAGAATGGCCTAAACCCGGGAGGCGGAGCTTGCAGTGAGCTGAGATCCGGCCACTGCTTTCCAGCCCAGGCGACAAAGCGAGACTCCGTCTCAAAAAAAAAAAAAAGAAAGTCTGACCACAAAGACACTTTCCTGACAACTAAGCTACTCTGCCTTCCCTAAACTGCTTCTGTTTAATACTTACTGCTGAAATGCAAAATAGATAAAAGGACAACATAAGTAAGAGGAATACAAATGCATAATTAGCATGAATAAAGTGTACATTATCATTTTTATGTCAAGCCCATTTCTGCAAATGTTCCATTATAAGAGTGTCTCAGTTGATAAAAATTCAAAGCTGCACATTTGGTAGTTGAAGCAAGAAAATGTCAATAATCCCACTTTATTTTATTAATTTAGATATGGCTCAGGCAAGTACAGCTGGTACTGCTATTCTTAGAGCTGGAAGGAATGAGGGGGAAAATATTTCTGTTAACAGACAGACTCAATCAGATTCAGGAACTGACTCTACTCCCCCAAATCCCTAGTCATCCCACATCCTGCTCTGCCCCTAAAAAATCATCCACTGCAAATTGCCAGAGAGATGAATGTGAGAATGAAATTAATCAAAATAAGATGAAAGACCAGCGGTCTATCCCAAGTGGCAGTTTGATTAATGAAAGCCAGAAAGCAACTAGTACAATTTGGGAAATCAGTGAGACCCAGGTGAAAGCAAAAACAACTGGAAAGCTGTAGTTTTCCCTAGGGGAGAAAATGCTTTGTATTTGTTTAGACCCTTTGACCTGAGGATGTCAAGGCATTTCACAAGCAATTAATTTTATTCTAGTTTCCGTTATGTGGAGAAATCAACACTGACATTAATGCAAGTTTTCCTCTGGGCTAACAGAGGAAACAGGAACAGAGAAAATAGAAAAAGAGTCACTGTACTCACAACTTTCCTTGTAATTGATGTCTCTATGAAAGATCAACCAGGCCTTTATGCAGTCATTTTGATTAATCTTATAGTAGATATCTTTGGGAGCATCTGCCCAATTCAGAGTGGTCCTTCTCTGAGAACTATTCCCTTCACTCATAGAAGCAAATCCTATCTGCCATATTTGTTCTGAGACCTTTCCTATCCCTATCCTGGCCATAGTGGATTGTGTCAAGGGTGGACACCTGACCCACCTGGGGCCAATCATATTCTTTCTACAATAACTGGAATTGGGATTCAGAGAACCATTTAATATGGAAGTCAGCCACTGTGAGTTGGGCAAGAGCAGAGGCAGTCTTCAAAGAGAAGAACGAAGCAGTTTAGAGAACTGAGCAGGTGTCTCGCTTGGTTCCTGATAGCTGTCCAGTTCCTGGTTCCAGCCCCCTGTGATGCCCAGTCACTTGGTCTGACTTTAGGTTGGGTTAAACACTCTTGAACACTGTTATTAGATTCTTCTCATCTACTTAAGTTAATTCAAGTGAGTTTCTGCTACTTGCAACTAGAAGTATCATCGTAAGTATTTCATTGCTGGGTCTGCCAGGTTCACCTTTGTCTCAAAATATCAGCCTTGCAATCTCTTTCAGTTATTCTCCTCCCTCTCTATCAATTTCCATTCATTGTGCCTTTTGTTTCTGCTTGCCCATTAAATATAGGTATTCTCTAATGCTCTGTGCTCAATCTATTTCTTCTGCACCTTCCTGGAGAATCTCATCTCCTCCATGGTTTCAGTTAATACCTATAAGCAACTAAATCCCAAATCTATATCTTCAGCCCATACCTCTTGGCTAATATTGCTAAGCCACTCTGGACAGACTTACGGGCTCCCCAAACTAAAAAAAAAAATGTGAAATTACTCAATCATTTTTCCTTGAAAAAATCTGCTCCTTCTCTCCTGATTTATATTAGAATATGGCATTGCACTCTTACCAATTACTCAAGCTAGATGCCACAGAGTTATTTTCAAGTGTCTCTATTATATTCCTTTTCATAGTTCTGTCTTCGTCATCTCTCAATTGGACAATTTGCTGTAGTTTCCTAAGAATTTTCCTCCTGTTACGTAACTACTCCAACCATTGCCAATCCATTCTCCATACTGTCAGAATTATGATTCTAATACACAAACCAGCCAATGCCACTCATATGCTCAAAAAGAGTCAATAGATCTATATTTTTAATAAAATAAAGGCCAAGATACTTTTTACGATACATAGGTCCTTTCTGAACTTGGCTTCAAATTCTTTTTAACTCCATTGCCTACTTGACTTTGTGCAACAATCACACTATTCTAACTGTTATTTCTCGAACACTTTATGACATTCATTAACTTTTCCAACATTCATCAATCCATCCATCTGTTCATTAATTCAGTAAGAATTTACTGAGCACACCATAAATACTTTGCAAGGCACCAGGATTATAGGCACGACTTAGGCCTGGTATATGCTCTGAAGGAACTGCCAGCCTAGGAAGAGACAGGTCATTTCAATTTAGTGAGCCTCCATACTATTATCCTATTATACTCTTTGTCTAGATATACTCCCTTAACTCCTAAACCCAAGAAAAGTCTACCCATCCTTCAAAACCCTAACTCAAATACCTCCTCAATCTCCTCGAGCCTGAATTACTCATTCACTATGTCCTCAGCACTTCTTCTCAATGCCACTTTGTTGTAGTGTGGTCTGCATTAAAATTAGGTTAGTGTTATATCTATTCCTGTCTTTACTTGTGAGTTCATTGAGAGTAGTTTGTTGAAGAAATATTTGTTGAATTAATTTTTGTTAAATTTAGGACTAATTTATGACAAAAATTCCTTTTCGGATGTATCATGTTTGCCGAAAATTTCATTTTGAAGCCAATAATTTGCGCTTTACCTATAGTCAAATTGGAAATCTTAAGAGCAGGACCTGTCTCACAGTTTCCTGTGAGGATCAAATGAGTTAACAAATATAAAGCTATTAGAAAAAATAGCAGATACATAAAATAATTAGCTATCATAATTACTATTGTTATGTCAGTGGTCAATATAACTAGACAATTGCTCATTTCACTTTCCTAGGTTTTGAAACATGAAAATATAGAAAACCATGTGAGAATCAGTATAAAAGGGTTCCAATATTTCCACATTCTCATCAACACTTTTTATTATCTATCTTTTTTTAGTATAGCCATCCTAGTATGTGTGAAGTCATATTTCATTATGGTTTTGATTTGCATTATCTTGATGGCTGATTATATTGATCAACCATAATACTGTGCTTGATTTCTGTGCTTATGACCATTTGTATATCTTCTTCGGAGAAATTTCTTTTCAGATTATTTGCTCATTTTAAAATTGGATTATTTGTCTTTTTATTATTAAGGTATAGCAGTTCTTTATATATTCTACATATAAGTCCCTTGTCAGATATATAATTTGCAATTTTTTTCTCCTCTTCTATGGGTTGTCTTTTTACTTTCTTGATGATATCATTAGAAAAAAACACATTTTTACTTTTGTTGAGGTCCAGTTCATCTGTTTTTTGTTTTGTTGCTTGTGCTTTTGGCATGATATCTAAGGAACTATTGTCTAATTTAAGGTCATGAAGATTTACATCTATGTTTTCTTTAAGGAGTTTTGTAGTTTTAGTTCTTAGATTAAGTCTTTGATCAATTGTTCAGTTACTTTTGTACAGAGTATGTGATATACGTCCAACTTCACTCTTTTGCATGTGGATATCCAGTTGTCCTAGCACCACTTGTTGAGAAGATTATTCTTTCCCCATTGAGTTATCTTGGTATCCTTGCCAAAAACCAATTGGTCTTAAATACGAGAGTTTGTTTCTATACTTAAACTTCCATTTCAGTAATCTATATATTTGTTCTTACAATAACACCATGCTATCTTGATTGCTATAGCTTTTTAGTACGTTTTGAAATTGGTTGGAATTTGTGGGGATTTCCTTTAAAATGTAGATTTCCAGACCCCTTCTCTAGAAATTCTGATTTAATCAGTCTGGGGCAGACTGTGGGAGCATGTATTGCAGGATTTAAAGAATGCCATAGAGTAATGGTGAAGAATGCCATAGAGTAATGGTGAAGAATGCAAGTTTTGGCCAGGCATGGTGGCTCACGCCTGTAATCCCAACACTTTGGGAGGCCGAGCTGGGTGGATTGCTTGAGGCCAGAAGTTCAAGACCAGCCAGGGCAACATGATGAAACCCTGTCTCTATGAAAAAACAAACAGACAAACAAACAAACAGGCATGATGGTGCATGCTTGTGGTCCCAGCTATTCAGGAGGCTGAGGTAGGAGGACTGCTTGAGCCTGGGAGGTGGAAGTTGCAGACAGCCAGGATAACTCCACTGCACTCAAGCCTAGGTGACAGAGTTAGACCCCATTAAAAAAAAAAAAAAAAGTGAGCCTGACTTACCAGACTTACCAAGATGGAATCTGACCTTACTTACAGGATGACTTGAGAATGACATTTACCTTCTGTAAAATAAGAATAATAATGAAATGGGAAAAGTTCCCTTGTCCCCCTTACAGGGCAGGCGATGGGGGTGTGGCTTGCTTCTTCCCTGCTCTGCTGCTCAGACCTCTAGGGGAGCATACAGCTGGGCAGGCTGTGGGGCTCCGGCCCCACGACACTGTCTAGGTGTGAATGTTTACAGCTGAAGCCTCAGTGGGCGTATGTTACAGGGTGCTCTTTTAGTTCAGCCATCTGTAGGCGGCTTGTGTTAGCTCGGCTTGTGTCAGTCAACTCAATTAGACCCCCTTCCTTATCTCAAGGACAGAAGGCTTTTTGTATCCTGGGATTTCTTGCCTTGATGTACTGGAAGAATTGGATCACTTGTGGGCTTGGGGAATGAGTGCAAGATTTTATTGAGTTGAAGTAGCTCTCAGCAGATGGGGGAGCCAGAAGGTAGATGGTTTTCCCATGGAGTCTGGCCACTCTGTGGCCCAGGCTCTCCTCCAACCTCTGCAGCCAAACTCTGTCTCCTTCTGCTGGCCATTGGTTGATGGCCTGCCGGTGTCTGTCCTGTGTCCTTCCCTTGGCATGCTCCCCTAGACGTCCTCTCAAGGTCCAACCGCTCATGTATTCCTTTTGACATCCAGCTGCTTGTGTCTCTGCCTGCCAGGGTCTTGGGGTTTCTATAGGCACAGGACGGAGTCGTGGCAGGATGGGATGGTCTTGGAAAATGCAACATTTGGACGGGAAGGCAGGAGTGCCTCTCATTACCTAGGTCAGTGGGCACAGGTCCGGGGGTGGAGCCCTTCCCAGGTACCACACCCTCCTCTATCCGGCACTTCCCTGCTCCCCTTCCATAGCAAAAACAGTAATACTTTTCACATAGAGGTTATGAGAACTAAATTCGTCAATTCATGTAGGATAGAAGAGTACCTGGAACTCAATGTTAAGTAATTGGACTTCCTAACAGTTGGTCATAGGAGCAGAAAATGGGAAAATGCAGAAAGGGAGAAAAAAGTGTGTGTCAATCTAATGAGATCAAAGAATTTTTCAGAGACTTTGCAAAATCTAGGAAAAAAAGTTTTGAATAACAGGAAAAAAACACATGCCCTGATGAGCAGCTGATCTTTTCTTAAACTGTGGTAAAATACATACAGCATAAAATCGCCATTTTAACCATTTTTAATAATTCAGTGGCATTAATTACATTCATAATGTCCTGCAACTATCACCTGTATCTATTTCCAAAACTTTTCATCAACCCATATGGAAACTTTAACAATTGCACAATAACTTGCCATTTTTCTCTTCTACCAGGCCTTGGCAACCTCTAACCCACTTTCTGTCTATATGAATATGCCTATTCTCAATATTTCATATAAGTGAAATCATGCAATTTTTTTGTGTCTGGAATGTTTCACTTAGTGTAATGTTTTTAAAGCTTATCCATATTGTATTGTACATAAAATTGCATTCTTTTTTATTGTTGAATAATGTTCATTATATGCATATATCACATTTTTAATACATGAATTTGTTGATGGACACTTTGGTTGCTTCTACCTTTTAACTATTGTGAATAGAGTTGTAATGAACACTAATATACCAATATTTTTGTGAGTCTCTGTTTTCGATACTTTGGGGTATGCATCTAGGTTTTGAATTTGAGTAACTGACCTCTTACTAGAAATAAAAGGGTGCTTTGGAGTAAACAAAGCCCTTTGCTATCTCTCTCACAGCTTGTCCTTATACGAGGCTACTCTTGTCACTTCTTCCTTGACCTGCATGCCTTCAGCTCATTATAATTGCTATCTGGGGCACAGAGATATGAATACCTCTGGAGCCAGGGCAGGCTAGGTAGGAAGGAAGTTAAGACAATTCCCAGATGACAGAAATTAGTGATAAGGCTCAAGGGAACCAGAGAGTCTGACCTATAACCCTTCTTTGCCTCCTTCTCTGACCAACCTCTTGTTTTGACAGAATGTTTCTGCTCATCCAGAGAGACTAGGAGGTTATGTAAGAACTCAGAAAAGGGTGAAGAAGGGCTGTATAATTGTGCACATCTCTTGACCCTGTCATCTGCCAAGGCTATCATTACAGCCAGCAGGAGCCATTTAGGGAAAAGAACAGGAGTAGGTGGGATGGGGTCAGTGGGTCAAGGCAGCTATAGGTTGCTAAGGACATTCCCAAATAGAAAGGAAGTCCCTGTCACAGTTGTCCTTTCTCATTACAGAAAGCCCACCTCAGACACTGTCCCAATGCTACTAGTTTTATCTTGACCCCAGACCTTGCCCTGTGCCCCCTGGTGTTTCTCTGATTTCCCTGGCTCATAGTAACCTTTCCCCTTAGTCTGGGATGGGTGAATGGAGAGGGTAATGGTGTTATTGATCATATCCTTATAGAGAAAGAGGGTTATTCTAGGCAATATGAATGAGAAATATACCTTATATTAGGTTCTATACATAAAAGTCATAACTCATGTGGTTATTTATGCTTAGAATACTTTATGACTTTTTTGGCATGATTAAATATATTAAGATGGTAGAATTAGGCAAAAATGAGCTAGTGAGTAAGAACAACAAGCCTCCACTACCCTATACTGGGTACACAGGCTTGATAAAGGAGAAGGAATTATACAGAAGTCTTGAAGGGCTGTAGTAGGTTTCAGGGGAGTTGGTCCCTGTTACTAAAAACATTTGCGCTGTGAATAGAAGATGATGCCTGAGTAACACATTTGAGACCTTCTTGGGCATCATCCTTGCCTGTTTTCCTTAGCTTAAGGAGAGGCATGAGTATAGTGATGTCTGTAATTGCCTGCCCTACCTGACATGGTCATTGAATGGCAGAATCCCTGGAGTGGAGATAGGAGCTGATTCTCCTGGTAGCTTGGGTCGCTGGCCTTCTTAGTAGCTTACTTACTTGAGTACTTGCCCTGCTCGTTGGTGGTGGCAGAAAGTCAAGCCCAGCTAGAAAGAGTTGGTCAAGAGACAAAAGGGAAAAATACAAACCAAGCAAATAAAATGTTTAAAAATGTTTTAAGAAATCATGATTTAATATTAACAGCATCCAGAACTTCATTGCCAAGTTTATTAAATGTTGTCAAAGACATTTAGCTGATATAGATTAAAAGACCCTTAGGCCTCTGTTACTGTCTTCAATCCTATATTGTTAAAAGTGATCTACTTTTTTAAAGTGATGCAGGATATACAAAAATGCTCAATCCCTGCTAGTACTTAGTTCATGTAGAGATGAACAGGTTCCATTTCTCCTAGACTGAGCTGCCATTATCTCCACACCCACCCTACCCTTTTTCATTTTTCCCTAATTCCCAACCTAAGGAAAGAGAGACTGCCCTACTTGGCCTCAAGATTCCCCTTTTAAGCTTCAGGGAATTAAACATGAAGCATAAGGACATTGCATTTATCTCCCTGATTCTGAGGAACCAAATGTCCTATTCCACTCATAACATTTACATTTTTTTCTTCATGTAGTCATATAAAGCATTTTACCTGACTTGATTTTAAGATGTCATTTACCTCTCAGAGAAGCAGAATGGTGAAATAGAAAGAACTAAGGTCTAGACTAGAGCAATTCTGGTCCCAAATCCAATATCTATGTATAAGATATCTTCATCTCTCTAAGTCTAGTTTCCTCCTATGTAAAATGAGATAATAATAGTTTCCAAGTTTTGGGGGAGCACTATGTAGGATAATAAATGTAAAGCACAAAAATAGGACAACATTAGGTTTCCACTCTTTTTCTTGTTTCCCCAGGGAAAGCTCAGCTCCTCACATACTGAATACGTGATAAAGTCCATGTGTTCTCCTAAGACAAGGGTCATCTTACATATCCCAGAGTCCAGGTCATGTCTGCCCTGTTTTTCTGAGTCCAGGTCATGTCTGCCCTGTTTTTCTGACATCAAAAGTTTATGCTCTTGTTGGGAGTCCACTGGAAATGATGTTTTCTTGAAGCGTATATAATGATATAAGAAAATGAACAGGCACTATTCATGAAAAAGTAAGATAGAAATACTGTTTTTAGAAAATAATATATGTCCATACATTTATATATAGGACATTTGGTGGCATCACAATTTATCTCACCTGTGTAATATCAGGTAGTTGTTCAGGACGATACCAGACACTTTTCTTTTCTTGCTGACTTGCGGCATTTAAAACTGAAAAGAAAAGCAAAATTGCCTACATGTGGGAAATATTCAGAGGGAGAGAGGATTTAGCTAAAAGCTAAATAGAGAGCAGGAATTTTTAAAGCAAAATGCTGTGTGTTCTCTGAGGCTGTTTCTACCCTTTTCTCTCATCTGCTTGAAATTATCAGTAAAGTAGCAATTGCTCATCTGGTACAAATGATATAAGATGAGGGAGGGGAAAGCCACAGGCTGCTGATGGGCCCCAACTAAATCAAGAGGATTATAATCACATACTCACGCATGCACACACACATGTGCATTGAAAAAAAAAAAGAAGGAAAAGACAAAAAAGTTATCAACTTTGTGTAATGATATTCCCTATTGAATTGCATTTTCCAAGCTTAAAAATGCCTCTTGGGCTTTATTTGACAAGCTGAAATAATAAACTGATCATGAGCCCCAAGAAAAACTAAAGCTGTCCTGCATTAGGGTTTTTTTCTCTCCACTTCCCAGATCTTTGGTACTGACAGTGGATCCTCAATAGAAGAATAGGGTTATCAGATCTTGAGTTAACTTGTCAACACCCAGTCTTTTAAATCATATAACAATGTATTACACTAAGATGTCACTTTTCAGAGAGACTTACCAAAGGCCACACATAATTAGTGAAAAAACAACCTTGGAAGCCTTGACTCCATGTTACCTCTAGGTCTCTCTTCCTTCATTGCTTTTATATGCCTGAGCATTAAAAGAAAACAACGTGTGTTAATGCATATGTGAGTGTATGTGCCAGTATGTGTGTGTGTGTAGAGATAAAGAGAAAAACAAGTGAGAGAAATTACATATATACGCATAGATACATACATGTATCTATATATTATACATATTTCCATATGTTTGTATTTTTTTTCCTGAGGGTGCAATAGTCTTAATTTATACTTTACATTAAAGTGTAAATTAATTGTACTTTAATGCCAGAAATATCTCAAAACATCTGAACCTCTGCCAGGGTTATGGCATGGTGGAGCTGTGACTTGGGAAGCCAACCAGGAAGATAGGCTCAAAAAACAATTCTTAGGACTTAATGTTTCAAATAAAGGGCTTAATTATCATGTGAAACCCTCAGGGCCCAGGCCCAAGAAGAGCAAATTTCCTCTAAAGGACTTCTGCTTGGTTTGGTTACTCCATCAGGCACAGCTCCTAGTGTAGTCTCAGGCAGGCATTCTCTCTCATTTATAGCCTTGGATCTAGCCCCATTCTATGAGTAGACCAAGCTAGTTCCTTACAGGACAAGCTAGTTCCTTCCATTCAGTCCAGGGGATGACTGAATGGGTTGGGGAAGGTCAATTTCTTAGTCTAACCCTCTTTCACTCCTGGGCCAATAGCTAAATCCAGCGCTCATTTCTCCTATTTTTGCTTCACCCACCTAAAATTTCACCTTAGATTATATGGTGATCATCACTGGACACACCTCCAAGAGAAGGGTAGGGCCCTAGAAACCAAACTAACAAGAGTAACAGATCTGCCCTTCTAAAAATAGTGACTATCCTGTATTAATAAGTAAAGATCAGCAAAGGGCAGATGCAAGTTTAACACTGGAATGGTCCTTAATTACAGATCCTCTAGACAGGAATTTCAAAATGCTTTGTGGTGTTCCATGCCTCTTTGGACTTGCTACAGATTTGTGAGTTGTTTTGTGAAAAGTCTTGGGCTCTCAGTGCTTTTGCGCAATTAGAAATCTTTCACATACTAAAGGGCTTTAGTTCTGTGTGCAGCCTAATGCTCCTTTACAATTTCCAGATTATGTATGTTCGTGCCTTCCCTCCGGTTCAGGACACATTTCCGGTGCTGGAGCCGTGTGGCATAATGGGAGGAGCATGGGCTTTGAAACCAAACAAGCTAGACTCCATTCTCAGGACTGCCACTCATTAACCTGTTGCTAGTAGCTCTGGGCATCAGTTTCCTCATTTATAAAAAAGTATGTTTTGGTGGGGGGCGGGGGGAGATGTAAGGTAAGGATTAAGCAAGATTGGACAGTGCCTGCAATGTGGTAAAAAATGTCTGCTACTACTACTATTATTATTATTTCTATTACTATTGACCCAAGTGTCTGAGCAAGATTGCTTTACATTGTCACCAGGAGGTGGAAAATTAATAGTTAATTTGACAGGCCTCAAAAAAGGAGTGACATGAAAAGGAATGAGAAAGGTACTATAAATATCCACCCATAATCTTATTTTTAGTACTTCATTAACATTGTTATTATTATTTTTGGAGTCTCCCAATCATTTCTGCAGATTTTTTTTTTTAATTCATGGATCATAGGTTTCAAGCTGGCATAATTCTTGCTTTATTATAATTTGCCATATGTGGACATGTTCTCTATATTTAGCCTTTGAATATAAAAACTTTACCATCTTGCCGAAATGCCAGGAGTTTTGAAAATTTGAATATAGTCAAACTGTCTGGTTTGTAGAGGAAATAACAGGTCTACAAATTTTAACATACTTGCCAAAAAGGATCACAGAGCAGAATTTGGATTTTCTCATTTCTTAACAACTAGTTCATGGGAAACTAACACAAGAACCACAGAGCCTCAATTTTAGTGAGATACACAAGAAGCGCATTCAATTGTGCTGTGAATTTGAAGCAGATACAACTTGAAAAGAATTGGAACTGTTCTTCATGTTGGCTGTATCATCCCAGTCCCACAGTCTCCTTTGAAGGACAACAGAAGAAGAAATAGGCTGAACAAGAATCCAGTACTTCTTTCCAAACTCCAGGCCAGGTTTTTCTTTTTGAACTGTGGATTTTAAAATAGAAAGAAAAAAGGGAAAATGAAGGGAAAAATCCCCTTTTTGTTATCTGATTTCCTCACAGTATTTTTCTAAGAATATCCCGTGGTTAGTCACTGTGTATGGTGCTGTATTTATTTTCTCATATACCAAAAGGTTAGGAAGATCTTTTACATTTTAAAGATCTTTGTATTTTTAGGAAGATCATTTACATTTTACAGATGATGTCTCAATAACTACTTGGTTAAAACCTAATTTCTGTTTTTAAAAGAGCTTACTTTTATTGCAATGATGGACTTGAGAGAGGGTTTTAAAAAATTTATTCTTTTAGTATTGTTTTTATTGTTGTTAGTTGTTTGCTTGCTTGCAAGAAACAAGCTTATTTTTCCATAGAATCATCTTGATAATGTAGCTGTAGAAATATTTTAGGGATCTAGAGGAGACCTATGAAGAATGCTTTCTAAAAACAGTTCCTTATACTTTAGAAGATTGACACCACAGACATGTATGCACACACACACACATGATTACTAAGACAGCAAGTTACTGTTGTCAATAAACATGGCTAGGACCATTTGTCTGATGCCTGGCCCCACCCTCCTTTTGTCACTGTCCTTCTCTGGGCTCCTGATACCCATCTGCAGCCCAGTTATCTCCCAGGCTGACTCCCTGCTGCCAGAGCTCTCCAGGTGACACAGAATCATGGCATGTATCCTGCTAGTGTGTTTCTAACCATGAGCCACAGTTTAGTTGCTGAGTTCATTTGTTTCTGAGTTCATTTCTAACTCCTGACATAGTTCCAGGACCTGCACCCTATTTTGGTCCCCTGTGCCACAGTCTTTTTGCTTAGATTACTATACTGCACAGCATGTTTACCAGAATAGAGGCTCATTTTTATTCCTGTCAAACTAACCTAAGAACTAGAGTATTACCCCACATCTGGGATTTTGTTTCAAACCTTCCCAATAGCAGCTCCTAGACTGTTGGCCTGGATCACCTCCCATTACTTGCTTCTAGGCTTATTGCTGTTAATCCTGCCCTGCAATGTACTAAGCATTGATTACGTACCAGACATCATAATTGGAATTTACCTTACTATGGGTAATGTGCAATATTGTGGTTAAGAATACTTACTCTGAATGCCAGGTAAATTTTAGCTCCACCATTTACTATGATTTAGAGCAAGATGCTTAATGTTTCTATGCTCCAGTCCCTTATCTATAAACAGCATAAAAACATCACCCACCCTTTAGGGTTCAGTAAGAATCAAGTGAAGTAATAAATATAAATCATGTCAACATGCTGAGCACTCAGTGAATGTTAGTTATGATTATCATATACTCAAGTCCATAGAAATTTCAGAACTTTATTCCATAGACATTTTATGCCCATTTCATGTATAATTTTACTTAGCAATAAGTAACTTACCCAAGGCCAAGTAATAGAGCTAGGATTTGAAACCAGATCGGTCTGACTCCAAATTCATTCATTCAACAAATGTTTGTTGACTATTCATTGCTGGCTTTGACAAAAGATGGCCTTTAATAAGCCAAGGAATCATTGATCATCAGAGAAATGCAAATTAAAACTACAATGAGATATTATCTCATCCCAGTTAAAATGGCTTTTATCCAAAAGACAGGCAATAACAAATGTTGGTGAGGATGTGGAGAAAAGGGAACCCTGTACACCTTTGGTAGGAATGTAAATTAGTACAACCATTATGGAGAACAGTTTGGAGATTCATCAAAAAAACTAAAAATTGAGCTACCAAATGATCCAGCAATACCACTGCCAAGTATATACCAAAAAGAATCAGTACATGGAAGAGATAGCTACACTCCTATGTTTGTTACAACAGTGTTTACAGTTGCTAAGATTTGGAAGCAAGCTAAGCGTCCATCAACAGATGAATGGATACAGAAAATGTGGCACATATACACAATGGAGTACTATTCAGTCATAAAAAAGAATAAGATCCTGTCACTTGTAACAACATGAATGGAATGGAAGATCATTATGTTAAGTGAAATAAGCCAGGCACAGAAAGACAAACATCACATGTTCTTACTTATTTGTGGTACCTAAAAATCAAACCAATTGAAGTCATGGACATAGAGAATAGAAGGATGGTTACCAGAGCCTGGGAAGGGTAGTGGGGATTGTGGAGGAGTTGGGGATGCTCAATGGGTACAAAAAAATTTAGAAGGAATGAATAAGACCTACTATTTGATAGCATAATAGAGTGACTACATTCAATAATAACTTAATTGTATATTTTAAAATAACTTAAAGAGTATAATTGGATTGTTTGTAATTAAAAGGATAAATGCTTGAGGGGATGGATACCCCATTCTCCATGATGTGCTTATTTCACATTATGTGCCTGTATCAAAACACTTCATATACCCCATAAGTATATACACCTACTATGTACCCACAAAACTAATTTAAAAACAATTAAAGAAAATAAAGTCAAGGAATATGGGTAGCCTCTAGAAGCTGGAAAGGGCAAGAAAATGGATTATTCCTCAGAGGCTCCAGAAGGGAATACATCCCTGCTGACACCTTGATTTTAGCCCAGTGAGACTCATTTTAGTCTTCTGACGTCCAGAACTGTAAGAAAATTAATTCGTGGTATTTTAAGCCACTATGTCTGTGATAATTTCTTACAACAGCAATAGGAAATCAATACAGGTGCCCACGTTATGTGTCAAACAACTTGTATTTCCATAATCATAGCATATCTCTGTGACCTTACTTAATAACTTATATAGCATGTGCTTAATAAATATGGGTTGAGTTATTCCAGCTTCCTTCATTTCTATCTAACCATGAATATATCATGTTGGACATTGATAAAATGATCTCCAAAATCAGTTCCATCTCTAGTTATCTCTGGCTCACAGTCTCATAAATAGATTTTTAATACCATCTTTTTTAGGACCACTTCTGGAAACACAGTGGCTGCTTAGTATGTAGTTGCAGAAGGGAAGAATGGGATGAATGATTCTTTGTCACAAAGCAGTCTTTATTTATTTGTTTGCTTGCCAACAACCAAATACCCAACTACAGTAACTTTCAGTGAACTAGAGGAGGGGGCTAGAAAATCCAAAATAGAAGACTATGTCTCCAAAAGTATTATTTTAGTTTCAGAATATCTTTCTGTTATCAGCAGATCCACAATTATTTTAAAATAACTATTGGGGTTGTGCTCTTATGGTACAAGTTTTACATTATATATCTGATTTACTTCTCTAAATTAAATTTAGAATAAGTTGGTTTTTATAAAGATATTTATAATCTCTGATCACTGATACTTTCTTAGTCCACTGTGTTGGTTGGCAGAAAAGGAAGGAATAAAGGGAAAAGGTAAAAATAAGTCAGGGATCATTGGCCGACAGCCCAGGGAAGCCTCAGGGACCACTGTGACTTTGGGTGGTGTCAGGGACAGCTATTGTTTCAGCTCTCTGCCTAGGCTCCTTTGTTCCTTGATCTGATATCAGTACTACTGCTATCTAGTTGGAAACTACCCCTCCCCCATTCTTCATCCTTATGGGCTAGGAGGGGCCATCCCACTCTCCAGCTGCGGGGTAGTCCTATGATCCAAGTCTCTGCCCAATCATCACATTCTATTTTCCTGATCCCAGTGATTAGTTAGGGCTTAGCCACTTGATCCAAGTCAAGGCAATTAGATATTGGTCCAGGATTTTGATGAAACTGTTGGAAATAGAGATTTTCTGTTTTCTCATTGGAAAGTCTTAGAATTTAAGACTGATTTAGATCTACTGACAACCATTTTGTCATGACAAAGGAAAACCTGAATAAAAACAGGGCTAATGGAGGATAAAGCAGAGACTAGCAATAGAGAATATAGTATCTGCAATAGAATTATTCAAACTCCTGGATCCTGCTTGCCTAAATGTAGTACCGCCTTGAACTTTTAAGTGAGCTAATCAGTTTCTGCATCTGCTTAAGCAAGTTTAAGTTGTATTTCTGTCTTGTGAAAACCAATATTTTTTGGCTAATACAAGGAGTCATCACAGTCTTGCAGACACACAAACTTAAAACTGAGGTCTTTAGAAATGATCAGACCCAGAGGAACTGACTTTAAAAGTAACTGAATTTAAAAGAGACTGAGGTGTAATACAGAATAACTACTTTAATAGACGTTTGCAGGTATCTACAGTATTAACATCTTCTACCTAGGACACCTACTTTCCAAAAGCATTTGACTTGAGAAGCCAAATCGGCAAACAAAAGATAGCCTCAAGATTCAGAATCAAAGAAGTTTGGCTAAATTGGACCTCTTTTATCTGGACCAAGATGAAGACTTATGATCCACAATGCTGCCTACAAGAACACCTGAATTAGAATCAACTAGATTTGGCACATTCTTTCTCTGGACACTATTACATAATTCTCAGACTGCCTTTTTATGCTTCAAATTGGCTATCCCGCTTCTGCTCACAGAAGTTAATCCATTATATTGACTCTCTTCTTTCTCCAAATATTCAATTAAATTCCATTTCCCAAGTTGCAATCACATTCTCTTTCTGCTTTCATAATCTATGTCCTGACCACCTTTGGGAACAGTATAGCTGTTTTAATGCTTTCCAGACTCACATGCATGGAAATTTCTTGGTCTGCACTAACAAGTAGCCAATTTTACCCACTGGTAATTTTCAGTAGTTTAACTCACAGACGGCAACGGGAGAAGTATTGTCCCAAATACTGTCTAGAAGGGAAAGTCTAACTGGGACCGGAGAAGTTGCTGTATATTTGGACTGTCAACATTCCAAGTACCTGAGACCCTTTTTTTTTCTAACTGAGGTAAAATTTCTAACAGCGTAGCAACATATCAAGTCTTAGGTGCATAATTCAATGCATTTTAGCAAGTGTATATAGCTATGCAGCCAATACCCAAATGAAGATATTCATAACTGCAGGAAGTTCACAGGATTATTTATTTATTTATTTATTTTGAAATGGAGTCTTGCTCTGTCATGCAGGCTGGAGTGCAGTGGCATGATGTTGGCTCACTGCAACCTCTGCCTCCCAGGTTCAAGTGATTCTCCTGCTTCAGCCTCCCGAGTGGCTGGGACTACAGGTGCATGCCACCACGCCTGCCTAATTTTTGTATTTTTAGTAGAGACAGGGTTTCACCATGTTGGCCAGGTTGGTCTCAAACTCCTGACCTCAAGTGATCCACCCACCTCAGCCTCCCAAAGTGCTGAGATTACAGGAATGAGCTTGATACTCAAAGTTTCACAGACACCAAGCAATATTAGTTGTACTTTCGGTATCCATTGATTGAGAAAATATATACAGTATTGACAGAAATATAATACTAATTCAGTAATGTTGTTATGTAATTATTTGTTTTAATAGCCACAATTGTATTGAAATATTTGAAAAATAGAACTGTTTAGAATATAATGTTTGAGATATTACTTAATTTGTGAACAGATAATGCTTAGTGTCCATAAGGATTCAAATGCTTTTAGAAATAACCTTTCAACCACCTCCATAGGGGTCTGTGTCTCACAGATTAATAGGGTCTGCTTTGGCTAATCCAAAATGTATATGGCCATGAACATTTGGGTATGTAGCGAAGTACAAAAAACTTTCTAATATCATCATGACTGTTGGCATAAACAGTTCACAGATGGGTAAAAGTAAAAACATGGGAGCTGTGTATTCAGGGCAACCTGAATCTATGTCTCCCAGGCTGAAGTCCTCAATCTTGGCCCAAATTAATTCTCTACTTATATTTTTTTTTTTTCCAAAAAAAGCATGATCCATCTCTGTCATTTATGACTTATGTAAACACGGGAAAAAAGCTAATTCTTTTTAAATCTTAGTTTTTTTCCTTCTATTAAATTAGAATGATGACTTAACCTTTTAGGGTTTTTATGAGGATAAAGTGAGATAATGTGGGAGACTCTTGAGAACTCTAACTTTCATTCTTATTGCTACTCATTAACAGATAAACTGTTTGAAGGGATACTTACTGAAGTACTCCATTCGTTGCTCTTTCATCTGGCAAGTAACATGCTAACTTATGTGAGTAGAATCCCCTAGCACAGTGCAAAATGTTTCTCCTGTTAGAAAGAAATGTTAATGGAATTTAATTCCAGTCCAAAAGTCTCAATCGCATTAGACTTTCAGGATCTCAGTTAGATAATCTTAGAACTGGACTATAATCTTAGCACTGGACTATCATCTTAGCACTGGACTATATATTCTACGGAGATATGTCTGAATTTTTCCAGTGAGGGGAAAAGACCAAAACCAGTAAGTGTAAACCATTGCAATAGAGTGAGAACCCAAATTCAGTTCTCCTGACTCTTACTTTAGTGCTTTTTTGTTGCTACTGATTAGTGAATAAACAATTTGAAAGGAAATGTTTTACTAAAACATTTTTCACTAGATCACTGAACACAACAAAAACTAAAACTTCTCAAATCCTTCTTTGATATGTGGAAGCATATCCCTACTTAAGGAAGTATATCTGTGTAAAATTGCCTCTCTGACAGTTTCCATTCTTCTGGTATTTCTGTTTGAGGAGTGTTTTAATTTCCCAAGAGACTAAAACATTTATTCTCTCTGCATCTCTGTAATTCATTTGCAGGACAGAATCTGCCCAGGGTTAATTGGGCAGCTAACAATCTCAAAAGGGCATCTCAACTTCACAAGTTCTGCCATTGCCACTCCCCACCTGTGAGTGAACCCGTTAAAATCACAGCTGTGCTTCACCTCTGAAGTCCAGGGTTTTAGTAACCACCAAACATACTGTGGAGTTCCCAGGGGAGATATTAAACTGGATGATTTCACAGTAACCAGACCTGAATTGCGGTTGAAGCAATGTGCCTAGTTAAGTCGTAAAACACACCTTCAGAGGTACCACAAGGAACAAGACATTTGGCTTTCTCTGTCTTCAAATCCACAGTGGTAGAAATGAGAGGGAGCATAAATGGAAGTCAATTTTATATTTCCAGCATTCAGTTCATTTCTAGCCCTAAGGCTTGATGTGAAGGCAGCAGGGTTAGTAATTAAGCTGAGATGGAAATGAACAATGCTGCCAAGCTGGCCCCAGTGTCATTCAATATTCTATAATACCTGTCAAAGGGCAGATGGACAGATCTGATGGCTCCTAGGTGAGGCAAATGTACTTTTCATTAACCCAGGAAGGCCAGCAATATTCTAGTAACTTGGAAGAGATTCTGTTGGACAAACTTGACTACTAGAAATGCAATCAATAGCTGCAAGCTCAGTGCCACTCATGATCATTCTATTTGGAGCTGCTCAAGATGATTAATAATAAAACTTGCCAGATACATTTGTACAGTATATTTTTACCCATGCTCTCAATATGACTGCAAATTGCATCAATTAAAACCTACAAATTACAAATTTAATTAAGCCCTGTGTAAGAGATTAAGTTCTGACTCACATTCCTATAAGTAAATTCTATCTAATAAAAATAGCTTCTATTTTTTGAGCACTTATTTGTCAGGCAACAAAAAAATGAAAAAATGTATTCTGTATAGCCTATTATTCTTTACAGAACTCTGTAGTGTTGGTATTATCAACAGCATAAAGCTGAGCAAACTGAGGCTCAAGAAGGCTAAATAAAATTGCACACAGTTTCTAAGCTGGCAAATGGTGGAGCCAAGGATAGGACCTGGGTGTAGCTGATCCTAAACCCGGCCTTCTTTCAACCATATATAATAGCATTTGGCTACATGGGTATATGTTTCTATACCAGTCATTTATCTTTCAAAGGCTACCTCTAGTCCAGCCATTTCCATGAAAGCTTCTTTGAATATTCCCCCCCTATTTCCTATACAAATCATAGGTTTCAAGCTGGGCAAGTTGTCTCATGCCTGTAATCTGAGCTCTTTGGCATGCCAAGGCAAAAGGATCACCTGAGGTCAGAAGTTCGAGACCAGCCTGACCAATATGGTAAAACCCCTTCTCTACTAAAATTACAAAATTAGCCAGGTATGGTGTGCCTGTAGTCCCAGCTACTCACAAGGCTGAGGCAGGAGAATCGCTTGAACCCGGAAGGTGGATGTTGAAGTGAGCAGAGATTGCACCACTGCACTCCAGCCTGGGTGGCAGAGCGAGATTCCATCTCAAAAAAACAAAAACAAAAACAAAGGCTTTTGAGGTTTCAGAGTCCATCAGGCCTGGTTTGAGGACCCCAGCTCTGCTATTTATTTACCATTTGACCTTGGATGATTCATTTAATCTCTCTGAACCTCACTTTCCTCACTATAAAATGGGGATAATAATACTACATCATGGAACTTTTCAGAGGATACAGGCAGATGCCAAAGAAGCATTTGTATAGTGTTTGGCACTTGCTAGCAGCTAGTTTTTGTTGAGGAGTTTGTACCAGACATTGTGCTAAGTGCTTCCCACTCCTTATCTCATTTAATCCTCACAACAACTCTATGATGTAGTTACCAACACCATTTCTGTTTTGTAGATGGGGCAATACAGCTTTACAATGTTGGATCCAACCACCAGAAAGTGGCAGAGCCAGCCCAGCAGTTCTGACTCTAGAACCCATTCTCCTCTTCACAATAGGGTGATCTTTAGGCCCATTAGAAAGTCATAAGATCAAATTAGTTGTTCATTATCAGAATTATTTAATGAAATAGAAGTAAATGTACAAAATAGATTAGAATAGAAATTATCAGTAGGCTTCATACAGTAAAGATAAATATGAAAATTTACTTCATGTAATATAGAAACATGTTTTAGGTATGTGTATACATGTGTACTGGGTCATGATATAGTGTATTTCTTATTTTAACTTATGAAAATTTATATACCCTGCATTATACTCTCTCTAAATTATAGGTTATCCAAAATAGTTATCTTCCCTTTCCAAGCATTACGTCATACTGTTTCATCCTTAAAGTCAAGCATAATGTTACTGTGGTCATTTTTAGTTTCACCAGGTCACATTTACTTTGATAACTGGTTATTATTCCATTCTAATATTCAGTGACAGTGACTGTGTGCCAAGCATTTTATTATACATATGTTACCTCATTTGATCTTTAAATGAGGTTAAAGTGACAGTGACTTTAACTTGAGCTATTTCTTTCATTTATTTGTTCGTTTATTTAATAATTATTAAGTGCATACTATGTCCTAGATATTAAATTAGGCCCAGGAAATTAAATGGTAAACCAAAACCACAGTTCTTGCCTCAAAAGAGCTTCCAATCCAGGGAAGAAACCAGGCATTAAACATACAATACAGGTAATGCTGTAAGTTCTCCACCAGAGTCTGCAAGGGGTTCTGTAGGATCTTAGAACTTAGTACATAGGATAAAAGCAAAACAATACCATAGGTGAATGTACCAAAAAAAGAGTTGAATTAGTTCAGGGGTAGCATAAGAACTTCAAGGAGAAAAGATCATTTAAACTTGGATTTGAAGGCGGAGCAAGATTTATCCTGGAGAAAGGGAAAAGGAGATGAGTAAATATGCTGGGTAGAAGGAAAGAAGGAAAGAATGTCTAAAGGCCTGTAAGTGAAAGAAAGAAGACTAAGCCCCAGGTACTGAAAATCCATCATGGTTGGAGTATACAGTATGAGGGAGCTGGAGAGAGTCCAGGATGTTTTTGGCTCCAGGTATTGTCAAGCCATCAGTAAGGAAATAAGCCACTGCTAACCACAAATTGCTGCAAAGATGCTCACCTTAGGGCATCCAAGTCCAAGACCCAGTCTTTTTTTATTTATTTTCTCCTGGCCCATTGTCCCTGAATGGTCTGAAACCAGCAAATAGGAAGCGGCCTTGCCTTGTTCTCTCTCTCACCAACTCTTCACTTTAGGGGTTCTTAAAAAATCCATAAAATAATAGAATGTGGAATTTTTTCCTTCCCTCTTTCCAACGTCTCTGTAGCTTTTAGAAGTTTGGTCTCGGGATTGAGACAGACCTTGCTCTTGGCTCTTGTTTGGTCTCTGTGGCCCTCAATTTTTTCACTTATAAAATGAGTAAAGCTGGGTGAGACGGCATGTGACTATCGTCCCAACTATTGAGGAGGCTGAAGTGGGAGGAGCTTGAAGCCAGAAGTTCAAGGCTGCAGTATGCTGTGATCACGTCTGTGAATAGCCACTGCACTCCAGCCTGGGCGACAAAGCAAGCTCCTATCACTGAAAATAAATAAAACAAAATAAAAAAGAAGAAGAAGAAGAAGAAAGAAAGGAAAAAAAAGAAAACTGAGGGGACTAATTGCTCCTGTCTCAGGTACTGAGATCAAATGAGGTAACATATGTATAATAAAACGCTTGGCACACAGGATGTGCTCAATATACTTGAAGTGTTATTTTTCAAAACTTACTGAAAGTTTCTGCATATACTTCGGGGGCGATTTCATTTTATTATAAAGACTTGCATTTCAGGCTTTTTTTACTCTAATGCAAAGTTCACTGAGGAACAGCTACCTCATTCAGTTATATATATTTGGTTATATATTAAGCAGCACAAAGAGACACAAAAATCAAGGATGAGTCAAATCCAATTAAGCTAAGGAAGTCAGTTTCATCTTTATCAATGGGATGCAATACTGTATTCCTGTTCCCCTATTTCCCTTACATACAAATCTTCCCACTTGCTGCCTTTTCTGGGATGTTGGAATGATGCATGATGAAGGTTTCTCAAGTACTAGTGAGACTGAAGCAATTTTCTATATAATGTACCACAAACAGATTTAGAAATGTCGATTTTAGATGCTATGATGCATACCCAAATTTTCCATGCAGTAGGTTCGATAGTAGCATGACTAAGTTGAAGGGCCAGTGATCTAAAATGTCTCATTGGTGTTTCATATACTGAAATATTAACAAAGTAGAAAATCAAAATGAGAGCAATTTAGGGATTCTCATGTCCCCCGATTACAGGCTCATTTCTGTGGGTCCAATTTCAAACAAAGAAAAGAGCGATAATGGAAAGGAACACAGTCGGGAGAACAAGAATGACAAAAAGCACAGAAAAAAGGGAATTGAAGCAAAATCACAGGGTCATCATCAAAAGACCCCGTCTCCATAAAACAATACTATTACAATCCTCCCTCTTCGCAAAATCCTCAGCTGGGCTACTGGGCTCCTCTATCAAAAAACTGGCAACCCTTGTATACTGCAGTGCATCAAGCACTGTTTATTGCCAGTTGAAAAGAAAGCTTCAGTTTGCTTTTTAGGACACTCTGGTCTGAGATGAATTTTCAGTGCTGTCTGAGAGCCAAGATCCCTAGGAGAATCACAGGGTCTCTTCTTATCCCCACCTTTTCTTAGACCTGCTCAGCGGTGGAGACAGCTTTGTGCCTAAAAGTCAGCTGGTTTGCAAGAGAAAACGTCCAGAAAATGTCCTGCTCCACACTGTGAGGGTCCATAAGAAAGTGAGGCTGCGGCAGTTTTGCTGTGAGAGGGTGGAATGTGGAAAGAAACAATGCAAAGATGTTGGTAAATTCCACTGGAGGCTGAAGGACAAAAGAACAACTCTGTATTGATTAGGTTTTGTTTGTTTTTGTTTTTTGAGACACGGTCTCACTCTGTCGCCCAGGCTGGAAAGCAGTGGCACAATCTCTGCTCACTGCGACCTCTGCCTCTCAGGCTCAAGGAATTCTCTTGCCTCGGCCTCCCAAGTAACTGAAACCATGGGCATGTGCCACCGCACCTGGCTAATTTTTGTATTTTTAGTAGAGACAGTTTTCACCATGTTGCCTAGGCTGGTCTCGAACTCCTGACCACATGATCCACTAGCCTCCGCCTCCCAAAGTGCTGGGCCAGTTAGGCTTTTTTAATGGTGCCAGTAACAACACCATAATTCAAGCCTGTAAGCAATAAAGGAAACTTGATTGACTCACATAACTCAAAAGTTAGACTCAGGAATATTTAGATCAGATGTTCAAATGGTTTCTTCGGACGCTATTTGCTAGGCAGCGGTCCCCTGTGCTGACTTATTCTTAGGCAGGCTCTCTCCAGTAATGGCAAAAGTGATCACAAGCCAAACCGACTTCTAACCAGTTTCAAAACCTCATCTGGAGGAGTTCACTTCCTTCCCAGTAATTAGAGCAGCAATTTGGGGACTAGGTCTGGGCCACATGCCTAACAATGTGTATGGACGATTCTCTAAAGGAAAATTGAGGTCTTGTTAGCAGAAGAAGGAGAGATGGACTTGGGACTGTTAAAACCAACTAAACAACTTACCCAGTGGGCTCTTCAGATACTCCATTTTAATTATCAGCTAGAAGCAGAAGTTTTACAGTTGAAGATAGCCCTTTATTTATCTCTTTACACATTGACTCATAATCTTCTACGATTTCTCCTCAGGAAACTATCAAAGACTATAATACACCAGGAGAGCTGAGTGTTGTGCCATTTTGAAGCTTAGACAGAATACCAGTAGAAATGACAAGTTCTTCCTGTGAGTTTGCTGACACGGGGTTCTTTAACACCCATGCCAAATCAAGCAACTAAATCAAGAGCTACCTCCCATAGCTCCAAGGTAAAGCAAGGATGTGTCAGCCAATTTCCTGAAAGAAATTGATAACTTTGGGTAGAGACCTCCAGCTTGTGTGTGTGTGTGTGTGTGTATAAGTGCCTTCATATTTCGGACTCCTTTCATGTTTCTTTCCATTTTGCTGACCACAGGGAACCACCGTTATTTACATTAGCAATTCCTAGTTGTTTTTAAAAAGTGAGAATTCCTTTCTAACATAAGAATTAATAAATGTCTCATGATAGTAAAATCTCTTGCCTATATTTACATATTGAATAAGAAAATATATACTGTCAAATAAATTTGGTTACTGTTATTAAAACCATTTGTATCATATTGATTATAACACCTACTTACATGTGAAAAATGAATAATATATGTATGTATAAGATGTATTATTGTTTTCTATCTACATAGGGATATGTAGATGTGTTGCAATAATTACATAAACCTTTTCTGTAACAGGGTCAAGGAATTGGGGTCAGGTGAGAGAATGATTCTTTTGTAGCTCCAGTGTTTGTTTTAACCCAGAAGGTCAAGGCCTCCAGATGTTAGGTCAGAGCCCTTCATTCTGCCTCATTTTTTGCTCTGTGTTTCCATGTCCTTCAAATAACTAACTCAAGCTCAAATTTTAACAGAAAGTGAACTGACCAGCAGCCAAGGGAGTTGACACGTGATTCATGAGTCAGGAGACTTGAAGATGGTGACTTAACACAGCTTCCAGATGCTGAAAGCGAAAGTGACTCAAGGCATATACTCCAGGTTGAAGGCATATGCCAAAAAGAGAAAAGTGGGAAGTGTGATTTGGGGCCTATCTTCCAAAGGGTAGTGATGAATCTCATCAGAGGCATAGCATTTCACTTTCAATCAGGATACAAAGATAGCAGGAAACATTTATACCAAAAGGGAAATTTGTTCAAAAAGTAGAAATTTATGCAAAGAAAATTTTTTGGGGTGGCATTTTTGACAGTGGAGCTGGCAACTGTGTTTAGAGGTCATTCTCACACTCTGGGTACCACTCGTGACTGTCATGCTCTGATGAGCTCCTAATCTCTCTCCTAAATCCTTCCTCCCTCCAGCTTCACAGATGAGATAAAGTGGCGATGAAGAAACAGTCTCAAAATTATAACTGTGAACTATAGAATTTCCTCTGATCTTTTGGGTGCAAAAGGTAATAAAAATAAAGTAATAAAAAATAAGAGAGAGAAATTAAAAATTGAATTTCCCCTCCAAATCGCAAGCATTTCTAGTCAGAAAATTTTAGTACTAATTTGTAGACAAGTGTCCAACATTTGGTAATCAGTATGTTAATACAGATATGGGTCAAAAATGGTACATTTAGCTGAAAAGTTATGTAAAAAGAAAGTGTTGTGAAAGGATAGGGATGATTATATTTCTTATATCTGAACAGTATTAGTGTGTTTCAATGATCACTTTATTCTCAGTGTAACCTCAGCCACTGGAGAATGCTGATACCTAAAAGTTATGATGATTAAGAATGTGGGCTTTGAGGTCGGGCACAGTGGCTCATGCCTGTAATCCTAGTACTTTGGGAGGTGGAGGTGGGAAGATCACTTGAGGCCGAGAGTTCAAGACCAGCCTGGCCAATATGGTGAAGCCCCATCTCTACTAAAAATACAAAAATGAACCAGGTGTGGTGGTGCGAACCTGTAATCCCAGCTACTTGGGTGTCTGAGGCAGGAGAATTGCTTGACCCCGGCGGTCAGAGGTTGCAGTAAGCCAAGATCATGCCACTGCACTCCAGCCTGGGTGACAGAGGAAGATCCTATCTCAAAAAAAAAAAGAAAGAAAGAAAAAGAAAAGAAAAGAAAAAAAAGTGGGCTTTGGAAAGAGTCTGAGGCTGAGAAGTCCTAGTTCTGCCATTAACCAGCCATGTAACCTTGGGCAAATCACTCAACTTCTCTAAACTACACCTTCCTTATTCATATGGTGATATTACAAATTTGTGAGCTAAAATTAGTTATTATGACATAACTTATGTAAAAACACTTGGCAAAATGAATGCAACGTGTTAAGTACTAATAAATGTTAGCTTTTACTATTAATTGTGATAGTATTAAGGGACAAAATCTCTTAACATGGCAGTAATTTGAGACTCCTGCCCGAACTCCGCCTAATAAGAGGACTTTGTCTTTGTCTACTCAGATTCTTCATTTGCCCTTGCCTTGCCCTCTAAGAGAATTTTGCCAAACTAATTCCTAAGCTTTTTGTAAGAATAGGCAGACCATGTTAAAGAAAACAAAACAAAAGAACAGAAAAAAACAAGGCAAAAGCAAACAAAAACAGTAAGGCAGTGTAGACCTGCAAGCTGAAGAAGTTGGGTAAAGAACAAAAGCCCACATGGGCCACAAGTTCTGTGAGAAAGTGTTGTAGGATTTCGCATATGAGAGTCTCTGGAGCAGCTTTGGAGTCTGAGAAACAAGAAAGGAAGCAAAGGCAGTTTGGGAACCAGGGCATGGTGGCACATGCCTGTAATCTCAGCACTTTCCGAGGCTGAGGTGGGAGGATTGCTTGAAACCAAGAGTTTGCAGTTGCAGTGAGTTACAATCATGCCACTGCATTCCAGCCTGGGCAACAGAGTGAGACCCTGTCTCTAAAAAAAGGTGTTGAAAGATGTTTTCCCATGGATTGTAAATGGATCTACTATCATAATTTTTAAGAGATCAAAGTAAAGAGCAGGTTTCAGTTGTAATGACTTTGGTTTCTGGACTGTGCTTTTTCATGGAGCATTATGTAGAGGTTGGGTCATGTGGGGCCTCGGTTTATAGATGGTTTATGCAACCACAGTTCCTGACTTATCAAGTGGCACTTCTCTAACAGTGCTGTGTCAGATGTGCCTGCTATGATCACTCCTCTTTCTGGCTTCTGTACTATTGGGTGAAGTACACTTTAAACTTAAACAAGTGAGTCTTTATTTTTCTTCCTTCACCACCAGGCTCTTCTCCACTAGCAACTCTTTAGAAAATAGCAATGGCCTCAGCAAAGGAACATATAGTAATCAGTAGTGCAGTTGCAGATGCTTAATCTTTATTGCCACCACCCCAGACCCTAAATCAATCCTTAGCCAGGCTGGGGGAAGCAAGCAGAGAAGGCAGATTATTACAGCTGTTCCTCAGACATCAGATTTCTTCTACAACAATGAAGTGTTCGAGTAATTCCTGGCACCATTGTTTTAGGGTTCACTTCCCAAAAAATACAGTCAGGCTTTCTCTTTGGAAACATGCATTACAACTCTTCTTTATGGATCTGTTCCAAGTAATAACACTATTTTACTCAGAACACAGCATCACCCGTTAAAGAACTTTGGTACTACTGAACACCTTACATTTATGTTGTGACCAACAACAGTATCAGGCATTACAGGGGGAACAGATCCCTTTCACATATTCTAAATACACAACTGAACAATCAACACAATTCCAATGTTGCAAACATTTAATTTATTCCTGCCCTGACCCATCTTTCAAATAGCAGACTCAAAACAGGTGGTTATTACATCAGCCTCTAAATCACTTTTGTATAATCAATTAACCTCACCACACTGAGATATTCAAACAGTTTCCACCAACGGACAATTTTATCATGACCAACACAATTCATTTTCTCTTACTGGCCTCACAAATGGCCTCCTGAAACTAATGCTTAGGGAAGTATTGGAAAATTTCCTGTGCTGTCTCAGGGCTGTATACATTTGCCACACAGCAGCAAAATGATTCTATGTTATTGCATATGAAGGTTTGGGGTTATGCCTTTCCATTTGAAATGCATAAGCAAAACAACCCAAACCACCCTAGCCTACACAGAGAACTTCAAGTATCTAAGTACCCACCCTATTTTCCAAACAAATAATATCTATACAGGCTCCTAAACACCAAGGACTTCATTAGGTTTGTTGTAAATAAGTCAGTGGATAATCATAAAACACTTCTTGGCAGTAACTAAATCAAGAAGATCAGTGACGGCTGGACTAAGCCAGCTATAAATTTTATGGCAATTTTTTAATGAGGCAAAGGAAGGGAGCTTATCAGCACTTTGGTTTTCAGGGTCAAATGAAAGAAAGCAGGAGAGAGCAAGAGAAAGGAATCTAGGGTGCCTGGTGCTAAGAGAAGGAAATGGGAAAAGAGTGAGTAAAAAAGGAAGAGAAAAATCCCCAACTGAGCAGAAGGCAAGAAGCTAGAGGCTTATACAGCCTTTAGTTTAAGGGCGGAAAGTTGTAGTTTGGTGTTTTCCTCAAGGGATGCCTGCAGAAAGATTTCTGTGCCAATGTGACCTTGGAAACTAAAAATGGATCACAGCTTTGGTGTTTGGGCTGAAATACACAAGAGAAAAGTGGGAAACAGATAAGAAATAGATTGGGTAGAAACACCAAGTAGCAGAAGACAAACCATACCTAAAAGATAAAAACTAGGGCAGGTTGTCATGATTATTAAGACCCATGTTTCTTTCACCAGTCCTCACCACTACAGGACCTTCTCTGGAAACAGGGGGTTTTTTTGTTGTTGTTGGGGGGTGGGGCTTGAGGGGGGTGTTTGAGATGGAGTCTCATTCTGTCGACAGGCTGGAGTGCAGTGGCGCAATCTTGGCTAACTGCAACCTCTACCTTCCTGGTTCAAGTGAGTCTCCTGCCTCAGCCTCCCTAGTAGCTGGGATTACAGGCACATGCCACCACGCCCAGCTAATTTTTTGTATTTTTAGTAGAGACAGGGTTTCACCGTGTTGGCCAGGATGGTCTCGATCTCCTGACCTCGTGATCTGCCAGCCTCAGCCTTCCAAGGTGCTGGGATTACAGGTGTGAGCCACCATGCCTGGCTGGAAACAGGTTTTCATACTTCTTTGGAAATGGAAATGTTTTGCCAACTTTGTGGAGAAGGCTGGCATTTCCACAGGGACTATGAAAATTTATTCTGATTTAATAAAAACCTGAACAAGCCAAAGTGAAACAGAAGCTCAATGTTCCAAACTAAATTAGACATTTTATTAATCCAGTTAGAGGTCATTGGCCAACTGTAAATTCAGAATAGTGATTTGGAAAAGAGAAGAAGTGGGGAGGGGTAAAATACCCTGAGAATCTGACCTTCATCTGCAGCTGGGCCAGGTAGATGGGAACCTTGACAAAGGAATGATGCAGGTAGTTGGGCTGGGTGTGTTTAGTGAGTTAACAAGTAATCTTTAAAGAAAGAATCAGT